>NC_056739.1:1952269352-1952296852 GCF_019279795.1 Protopterus annectens
TACTTAACCTTTCTAGCCTATCTTAAAAAGTTTAAACTGGGGACAAGTCATCCACAATAATCCCAATGTTATTTGCAATGAAACCACTTAAAATACTACCACTGTACTCTCTGCTACCCTTTCTGCTTGTCCCATATCTTCTTACTGCCTATGAATATAATACATACTCAGGTTTCCACTACCCAAAAGGCCAAACCTCCACTTTTATAGCTCCACACAAGCTTGAACACTTAATACATCCCCTATGTATCTCCTTGCTTACTGGGTATCAGCATCTCATTAGAAAAAGATATGCCAACCCTAAAACCAAAAGATACCAAAGTCTATTAATTAAAATCTGGAATCTCACAATCAGACTACAATGCATCTTAACAATGGATGGCGATATCCACCCAAATCCTGGCCCATCCTCATCCACTGACTCTAGGTCCTCTGCTAACTGTCCCACTACTACACAAATCTTAGACAAACCCCCAAACTCACTCTTGATCAGTCACCTAAATATCAGAAGTGTAAACAATAAGATTCAACACTTACATGCCCTCTTAGATGCTCTTTCCCCAGACATACTGTGTCTTACTGAAACCTGGCTAAAACTTTCTACTTCAGATAAATAATTTATACCACCAGGTTATAAAATCCTAAAGCTTAATTGAACCAATTGAAATGGAGGTGGGGTAGCTGTTCTGTACAAATTCATGCTTGAAGTATCCAATAATGCCCTGCAAACATCCCTGTTTGGCAATGCTGAAATTCTTATCACTAAGCTCCACATTAATAAGAACAAATGTATAAATCTCGTCTGTGTGTATATTCCCCCAGGCAATAACATAAATACCCTTGAAGATATCCTACAATGGTTATCCAGCAATTACCCCCAAGAAATCATTGTACTTGGGGACTTTAACATAGACTGGAATACGTGTTCCTCAGAACCCCCCACTCACCACATAAACCTTTCTGGATTTTTACAGGTCATATCCTCCCCCACTAGGATCAGTAAACCCAACAATAAAACAAGTATTGTGGATTGGATTCTTGTTAAAATCCATCCCTTCAAATACAAGAGTGGCACCCTGCCTGATGATGTAAGTGATCACCTCCTCACCTATTTAATCAGGCAAAAAGCTGATATCCACAACCAGTCCATTTTTAAAACAATAAGGAACAATAAGAATTTCAACTGCACAAATTTCCAAAATGAACTCCTATCTTGTAATTGGTCAGTTCTGAAACAATTACCACTTGAAGAAGCAGTAAATTACTTTAATACCAAAGTCCTATCCATCCTTGACACCCATGCACCAGCACGGACTATTAGAACCAAAACAAAAGTTGCTCCTTGGCTCTCAAAAGAAACCAGACAGAAAATGTTACTTAGAAATAGGACTTGGGCCACTTCAAGGACCAGAAAAAAACCTGTAGATCAACTTAGATTCTGACAGCTAAGAAATTAAACAAAAAATCCACCACATTAGACAAGAAAAAGTATTACTGTCATCTACAAGAAAAACACCACAACAAGCCACAAATGTTTTGGGTAGGTATAAACAAACTCCTTAGTCCAGGACACTCCTACCCCTTGGATTCTAACCAAAAACACCCCAGCAGAAATTACCAATACCTTCAACAGCTTCTTTACAACAACCATCCAGAACATAGCTAACCAATTATCCCTGGATGCCCATTTTCTCCGGCCACTACACCCTGCTCCCAACTCCCCTTTAACTTAAAGACAGTTTGCACATCTTTGGTCTGAAAATTACTTAAAAAACTAAAGCCTACCACCCTGTCGGCTGATCTCCTCCCTGCAGAATATCTACAAAAAGCTGCAGATGCCATAGCATACCCCATTACTATCCTGATCAATAGAACTATAACTGAAGCATCCATTCCCTCTGTCTGGAAGATATCCCATGTCATCCTATTCCATAACGGGGGCAGCTCTACTGAACTTTCAAATTATAGACCCATAGCTATTCTGTCACCCTTGGCTAAAATTATGGAAAAATGCATCCACAATCAACTCCTGAACTATCTTATCCATAATAATGTTCTAGCCAACACCCAACATGGCTTTAGACCTTTCCATAGTACAACCTCAGCCCTCGTCTCCTTCTGTAACATCATTAGCCATCACCAAAACAATAATAAACTTTCCTCTGCTATCTTTCTCAATCTTTCAAAAGCCTTTGATATGGTAAACCACCAAATACTCATAAACACTTTGAAATCCATCTCCCTAGAGGAACAGGCCATCCAATGGTTTCAATCATATCTCAGTGGTAGACAACTGGCTGTCCTATGGCAGAGAAGACTATCCACCCTTTTACCCATCACCCTCGGAGTACCCCAAGGCTCCATACTAGTTCTACTTTTATTTTGCATTTTCATCAATGATTTGTATAAGGTCATCCCAAATGCAACATGCATTCAATATGAGGATGACTCCACTTTAATATGCTCTGACACTTCACCTACAGAGTTGCAGATTCTATCCCAAAATACTTTTAACACAGTTGAAAATTTGCTCCTTAACCATTGTCTCATGTTAAATCCTAATAAAACCAAACTGCTGCTTTTCTCCCCCACTCACAGGTCTACCCCTATAACCTTTACATTAAAATCCAACAATGGCACCATTATTTCCCCAGATTCCTCAACCAAACTGTTAGGAGGTATATAATAGATAATAACCTTAAGTTTGATCTGCATATCAATAAAACTATTAAAACAGTTAATAAAAAACTTAGCTCAATATATAGGATTAAGCCCTTCCTAACTCCATTAGCCAGAGCTGTAATTGCTCACACACATCTACTCTCCACCCTCCTCTATGCTTCCTGTCTATTTACAAACCTCAGCAAAACTGGCCTTAATAAACTTTCTAGCAACTACAATCACATTGCTAGATTTGCAACCGATGCAGCCTACAGAACTCATCACTGTCATAACCTAAATCTACTAGGATGGCTTGAACTGCCTAACCTACTTCAGGTTAACCAACTAATAGTTGCACACAAGATCCTGTACCAACCAGATAACACACTCATACTTAAAAACCTCATCACCCCCTACATTAACCTTAGCACACTTCCTTCATCTGAAAGACTACTAGTTCAAACTCTCAAATCCAACAACACAGCCGGTAAATCTCTATTTGCTAACTCTGTTGGCAAAACTTGGAATTCTCTTCCTGCTAATCTTACATCTGAACTCTTTCTACCTCAATTCAATAAAAGTCTGATTCAATACTTTAAAAAACAATGGCTATGTCCTTCTCCTAATCCAGACTAACTCTAACCATCACTCATGTGCACATGGAGGACTTCTGCCTACACTTTATTGTTTCTTAGCTTATAAATCCTATGATCTCCTTGGATCTACTACCAGGTTAGCCTACTAGGCATTCAATACCCTATCATTCTTAAAAACACTGTCTAGAGTGTTCCGAGTAAAAATGTAATAATTTGTTTATGTATCTGTTTTTGTGTTTGTTTACATATGTGTAAAAATCCTTTTATTTGTGTTTTATTTTGTGTTTTAAACTGTAAAAATGTAACAGTTTGCTGAATGTCTTTTTGGAGCTTTTCTCTCTGGGCCTCCACTGAAAATGGACATGTATCCAGTCAGACTATCCCGGTAAACAAATGTAAAATAAATAATAAATAAATAAAATAAATAAAGGTGCACACACTGTCAGTTATGATGAATTTTAGCAATTTAATTGTTTCAGCTTTGATGATTAGTAAAGGATCTGACTTCTTCACAGTCATAGTAGATACAGCCTCTCTTAGAAGGGCCATGGTTTGTTGTTATATTGTGAACACTACTGTCAGTTATATTTTATGAACAAAATAAATATGCAACCTATGTTTTCACTTTCAGATTTTGTTACATCATTAGTATTAGTAGTAATATTCATATTAGTGTAAGCATTAGTATTTTACAGCATATTTACAGCAAATGAATTTAGATTCAGTTTATAGCAAATATGTCTATTTTCTTTTTATCAAGAAGCAAAGTCATAATAAGTAAGATCATAAAAATGTTGTAATTTATAGCATAAGAAATCAAACTACACTTAGTTTTTCCATAAATCTGATGTTTTTAAGAATCTGAAATTTTCAGGCATAAAACAGAAACATTATTTATCACTGAATTGCATACAATGCCACAGCCTAAATGCAGATTATAACAGAATATCCAGATTTTCAGATCTAGCAGATTTTAGTAGAAACTATCAGACTGTCTCAGTGTCAAAGCTATGTACTAATATAACCAGCAATAGACTTTTAAGTTCATTACAACTTATCTTGTTGCCAAAATGCAATATATTCAGTTTCTATAAGGGGTAGCTATGCAACTGCTTTTTAGTCCAGCGAATATGTTACAGGCCAGGGTTGTCATTATATTTGCAGTAAAAGTCATGTATATTTCACAAGGAAAGGAATATTCCTTGTCGTTGGAAAGCTGCTAACACCAAAACTCAGTATGCTGACAATGGCAATGGTATGGTCAACATCAGTCTTTATCTATATTAAATGCCTTAAGGACAAAATGGTAAACTTATGTTCATGATGTATCTGAGCATGCAAGTCTAAGTCTCTGAAACATATCCTAAGAACTGCCAAAGAATGGTTGAAATGTGGCCTATTACGTATAGCTAGCAGATACAAGGTTTTACAGACATTTCATAGTGACAGTTTGGTAAGTTGCAGTATAAACATTTTCAATTAGGTGTGGATATATGAATTCTCTGCAGGCTGTTGAATATAGTACAAATCCATTATATAGCTGTACTGAGTTGTCATTATGTCAAAAACAATAATGATAAGGAAAGGTTTTTTTTTTGCCACTGGATAAATGTTGCCTACAAAGATCTTGATTGGAAATGCAAATAATCTAATTAAGGAAATATAAGAAGACAGGTAGGGATGGTTTATATGGAATAGTGCATACAAATATCTACTTGTGACAGGAGCAATGGCAGCTCCAGGTTCCTTTTCTTGCCAGGGTTAAATAGGGGCACAGTAGTTAGCTTGTAGGGCATGTAGGATGTGAAAAATAAACACACTAAAACATCATACTAATAAAGCATTGAATACAATGTATGTGATAATGACTCACATCATAATCCTCTGTTAAAAATGAAGAACCATTTCCCTACGAATAAACAGTGAATGCCATAACCTTACATATTCTGGAAACATTTACAACACAGAAAGAACTAATTACTATGCTTAAGGATTATGGTTTGGATTATGTGTTGGCATGCCACAGTATGATAAGTCAAGAGTGTAGCTTCAATGCAACAAAAGTGGGATGGGAAACTGCCATTTGCATATACATGTTTGTGCCTCAATAGAAAGAGGAACAATCTAATTTCTCCAAATTCAAGAACAGAAAAGTCTGACTTATTATGCTTTGTGCTGCATTGCAAGGAAGTGTTTTTAAACAAATAAAAAGCATTTTGCCAGCATTCAAAATAAAACAAATACCATTGAAGACACTGGTGAATAGCAAAGTAGTTTAAATTTCTGTTGAATGTTCTTTGAAATGGAAGCAAGAGTGGTCAGTTAACAAATCCTTGACTGCAATGATAGTTTTGACACCTCAGGACAAATGTGGGTGAGGGTCTTTCAGCACTTGGACTAAAAATTGGAAGCCTTGAAACATGCAGCTTGACTAGTTTATTTTGTTGAGTATTTACAACTACTGATGAACAGGTAAGAGCTGCTCTGACAATACAAAGAGTAATTCAAGCAAAAAAGTGAAACTTAAATGAGATTCCAAAATCTGTGCACAATGCCTGTGACTCATGCTACTGCCATTCTGTTTACATGGAAGTTAAAAATTACTTTTTTATTTCTAGCATGACTGAAGGGAGCTTGAAGTAGACTCTGAAAAAAAAGCAAAACTCCAAGATCACTTTACATTGGCGGGTCCATTGAAATATAACTGATCGATATTGTTCTAAGCAATTGTTTCTCCTGTTAATATTTGTAACCATATTATGATAGCTTTCATCTTATGAACTGCACCTCACAAGTTAAGTTTTTGTTTCTATGTAAAAGTTAGGTTTTGTTTCTGAGCAAGTAGAGGCATTTGTTGTAAATGATGCTGGGAGAACCATTCCTATAGTATCATAACAATGTGAGTGTTGGTGTTTGACTGATGCCCTTATTAGGACTTATTTGCCAAGAAGTTGAATTGTTCCAGGATGTGTGTCATCAGTAGTATATGTCAGTAAGCTACCTTCCATCTGGGAGTCAAAAGGAGAACCATCTCAGTTGAAGATATAATATGAACTGAACTGAGGACAAAATAGTAAAGTTATTTCTGTTTTGTACTTCAATAAAGTTTAATAAGTTTATATCACTTAAATTGTATTTTTTCAATAATCATAATCACTTAACAAATCTGATGCATGAAAATAGACTACAAAGATATAATAAAATAACAGTAACAGGTCCATTGAGATATAATGACCATAACCGCTTAATAATTTGGATGCATTAAAATGGAGTACAAGGATATAATGAAATAACCAAGATACAGTGGCAGCCATAATTTACTTATTTATACTTTTTACTGACTGGTTAGTCCAACTAGGCCAAAGGTATCTTTTTAAAGGAGACCTGAGGTATTATTCATACTTGCTATGGGAAATTTGGCCAGGAAACTGGGGACCTTCTCCTACTCTTAGAAGGAGAGGAAGTGCAGCACACTCTGGAGCTCCTAAGTGGTGCTGGAGGGCTGCTACTACAGTTGCAACAATTCCAAGATGGAAGAAAGTGACGCAGAGATTGAGAGAGGAGCAAGACAAAACTTACTGAAGGAAGGAGAAGGAGATGAAATAACTGTTGTAGAGCTAGAAAATAAATGAAGGACTGGAGATACAAGTACTGATACATTTGATAAGACAGGTAGAGCCAAATGAAGGAGAAGCAGGGTGATGGAGCATTACAGAAGGAAGAAACTGAGAGACTGGAAACACAAACAATATTTAATGAAAGGAAAATAATGGAGGTATTCTTGGCTGGTGGAATAGCCAGTTTTCAGGGTTTACCTCTGCAACAGGGTTTTCTGTTACAAGAAAAAATACAAGTTATGCAAATGCAGCAAGGTAAGGAATAATGGAAGAAGGAACTGAGAAAGGACAAACATTAGTAGTTTCTCAACAGCCACAGAGAAGATGACCAGTGGTAAGAAAAAAAAAAGTGCTGTCAATATGAACAGGGATGTCATTATGGGTAATATTATTTTGCCACTAGGTTTTAACATTAAAGACATAAGAGCATTAATTAATTTGGGAGCTGAACATTTTTGTGAAGTGACATTTGAAAGCTTTAACTTACTGGAATAAATATGACTGAGACAGAAAAAATACAGTAACACAGTGGAAAGATTATTATTTCAGAGTATGGGGCTACAACTATAAATGAAAATAAATGTGTAGTTTAGAACTTTAGATATGGAAGAACATAAGCTGAAACTGTTTCTTTTTTTCTTTCACTATCTAGAAAAATACATGAAGTTAAGAAAATATGCGATGAAAGAAATGTATGGACTTGGGATTGGGAAGTGTGGGTAACAATGGATGTTAATGATGGGAAAATTCATCATAGGTTCATAGGTTGGTTATAGGCTATCAGCCCTAGGGCCTATACAAGCCTAGCCATAAGAATTCCCTGGCTATTTCTTCCCACAATATTTACTTCCCTGGACCCCTGTCTAGCAGGGTGACTAACGTAATCCCCGGGGTGAATTTCCTATCTCCCATCCAGTCATCAAGGTTCCTTTTGAAGAGGGCCAAAGAGGCACTCTGTTGACATGTATGAACAGTCTATTCCAGAGTCTGGGGAGTCTCTGGGTCAGAAACCTATCCCTCCAGCATGGTCTGTTCATTGTGATGACAAGGTTTAGATCCCTGGAGCATGTGGCTCTGAGGGATTGGGATTTCTTTCAGTGTAGCATGTCCAACAGCTGTGGGTTTGAAATGGCCTTGTATGTTAAGCAGAGATCACCTCTGAGTAGACGTTATGTGACAGAGTATAGCTGGAGTTTTTTTAGATGGTCAGCATAGACAATCTGCTTTAGGCCTGTGATTCCTGTGATTCCTTTAGTGAGGTATTTCTGCGGCCTTTCCAGTTGTTGCAGATGTCTTGAGAGGTACATACCAAATGGGGCATTGCATTCTATAACAGGTCTAATGAGGGATGAGTACAGTGGGACAACGATCTCCTTTTTTTCTGGATGAAAAGCCCTTAGTGATGAGGTATACCACATAGAAGGGTTTCTTGACTGTTGTGTTGATGTGATTATTGAAGGTAAGACCACTGTCCACCTGTATGCCTAAGTCTCTTATCACACTGTTAGTGTTTAGTGTACTGCCACCTATGTGGTAATTCACGGGTACATGTTTTTTCTCAAAGGGGATAACTATACATTTCTTGGCATTGAGCTTGAGCTCGTGGCTCTGGCACCAAGCATCTGTTTCTGTAAGACCCTTTTGTAGAATATCCATATCATTTGGAGATTCAATAATGGCTTCCAGTTTGCAGTCATCTGTGAACTTTGTTAGCCAGAGTCCCTTATTGTTGGCCTGTACTTCAGAGAAGTAGATGCCAAACAAGAGTAGTCCCAGGACTGAACCCTGAGGTACTCCACTTGTCACTTGTCTGGAGCTGGATTTGGAGTCGGCTACTTTTACAGTGTGGGTTCTGTCAGTAAGCCAGTTGTTAGCCCATCGAGTGATGTAGGGATTAATGCCCAGCTTAGTAAGTTTATCTATGATTCCAGAGTGGGGGATTGTGCCAAAGGCCTTGGCGAAGTCCAGATAGGCTGTGTGGACTGCCTTATCCTTGTCTACACCTCTGGAGACTGATTCAAAGAAGTTAATCAAGTTCAGGGGACAAGATCGGCCCTTCCCAAACCCAAACTGGGTGGGGTCCAGTGTTTGAAGGTTGCCAATGTCTGTTTATAAGTTCCATGATAATACATTCCATGGCCTTGCAGATCAGGCTCATCAGACTGATAGGGCGGTAGTTCCCAGGATCCAAGGTGGATCCCCCTTGTGGACTTGGATAACTGTAGCTGTGTGTCACTCAGTGGGCATGAAGCCTGAGGTGAGGCTATGATTAAACATGACACTTAGGTGAAGTGCCAGTTCATTTTGTAGTTCATGTAGTATACAGCCCGGGATGTCATCTGGTCCCATGAATGCTGTATTCTTAGCTTTGGAGAGTGCGGTTTTTACCTGTGTGGATGTTTTTACTGGAAATTGGCAATCTTTTGGTATTTAGATAGGCTCTTTAGGGTGTGAGAGGGGTGTGAAGTTGGCACTGAATCAATCTGCCAGGATATTGGCAATATCCTTGGGATCAGTATATTTAATGCCATTCTGTTGTAGCTCAGAGCAGATCTGAGCATTGCCATTTAGATTCTTGACATAGCTATAGAATGCCTTGTGGCTGTCTTTGGAATCTTTGGCAATTTTATTTTTGTAACTAGCTTTGGAAGATTTTATGAGGGATCTCAGCTTCTTACTGAGGCTGGTAAGGGAGTTTTTTTGTATTCTGGGATTTTCCCCTTTCCTGCAACAGTTTCTTCCTTTTGTTTTAAAGTTTGTTTATGGCATGGGACCACCAGATTGGCTTCCTTTTTTTTTGGAGGAGAGCATCTTGGTTCTATTTGGGATGGCACGATTCATGCACAAGTGGATGTGCTCATACAGTGCCATAGTGTAGGATTCAGCAGTCAAACTTTCAGTTCCCATCTGCATGGGTGTCATGAAGTTTGTCACTTCTGAATTGAGTAGCATGAAGTAGGCTTTGGAGAAGTTTTTTACAGAAGTTTCCTTACTGAGGGGTGGGGGAGGGATGTGGATGTCAAGGGTGATTAGTTTATTGTCAGACCTGACCAACTAGGGGGTGACCATAGGTGTAGAGCATTGATTTCCCATGTTGGTAATGACCAGGTCTAGGATATTGGAGCCCCTGGTGGGACTATGGATTAGTTGATCCAGGGCATTGGAATTTATGAATTCCAAGAACTGTTGGGAAAAGGTGTTGGTACATGAGTAGTTTTCCCAGTTAATGGCAGGGTAGTTGAAATCACCCAGTATTAGGGTGTTTGGTTGTATTTTAATATTTTCCAGTATGTTTAGAAAGGTGTAGTGAGAATCTTGGGGCATGGTGAGGGATCTGTAGCAATCTACAATTTGGATTGCAATCTTACCTAGTGTTAGTTGCACCTGGAGAATTTCAGATGCATTGTGTTGTGCAACTAGCCTGGAGGTGTGAATATTCTTGGTGAATATGGACACTCCTCCACCTTTAGTGTTTTGGTCCTGATTTGGTGGCCGAAAAGTGTGGTAAGAGTTGTAGCCTGGTATTGCAGGGGTGCTCTCTGGAGCCTTGAACCAGGTCTCAGTTACTGCACAGATATCGATGTTCTCCATTTTTAGGGGTGCCTTGAGAGAGTGCATTTTGAGGTTTAGACTTCTAGCATTGAGTAGCATTACCTTCAGATTTTGCGTGCTTGTACCTGTTACAGTGGTGGTTTTGTCCTTTGAACTTTCCCTAAAAAAGTCACTATAGGGGTGGAAAGAGCTTTAGCCAGTAACCTGAATCCCAGGGGCAACAGGTGCAGACCATCTCTTACAAAGCATCATTGTCTGTAGATGATGTCATCCCAGGCTGACAGATACTGGATCCCCTTTGAATGACACCAGAAGCTTAGCCAATTGTTGAAGTCAATCATTTTGTCCTTATACTGTGGTATCATTCTGGGCAAAGGCATGATGCTACTCAGGGCTAGGGTCATACCTGCCTGGGCCACATAATCCAAGAGCTCTTCCGTGTCTCTTTTCATGTAGTCCAGAGAGGTACATCTCAAGTCATTCACTCCAACATGGACAATGACAGAGTCATATTTGTACTTGTTGTGGAGTGACTTGAGTGCATGTGTTATGTGGCAGATCCTGGCACCTGAAAGGCAGCTGACTGTAATTTTATATTTGTTCAGCCTGGTGAGTGGGACATCAGTGTGCCTGACTATAGAGTCACCTATGACTAAAGTGTTGGGTATGCTGTCTTGCCTTAAGGGCTGTTGTTGGGTGGCACACTGGTGTTGTGAGCTATGTGACACTTTGTTTGTGACTGATGTTTGTTTGCATTTCAGCTTCGGAGGTCCTTGTTGCTTGGGTAGGTTACTGTTAAGGGCCTCCGCATATGAGGGTTTAGTGTTGCTATGTGAGGGTGTTGGTGGTGTGGGTTTAGAAGGGTTATGTGTTGCTTAAGGTGTAGTGCAGGTCTTAACCTTCTCCTCTTGACTGTCTAGCACAATCTTGGATGGAGAGAGCTTTGCTTCCAGTTTGGCTATGTAAGTGCATCTCTCGCAGGTTGTAATGTTAAGTGGTAGGAGGAGAGGGTTGTCTGTGTACATGAGGTGATTGCTGCATTGCCCCAGTATGCCCAGATTCACCAGGTGGACAGGAGAAATCATCAGTAGCTGACCCTTGGACATGGGCATCATATTTGAAAAATAACAATTGTGAATGGTAAGAGATGATTTATTAGATACTGGGACCAACCCAAAACATGTTATTTCTGAGGGGATGAAAATCATTTAGTACAAGATTATAAGAAACAAAGGTATGATCAATGTGGGGTGAGGGAACATACAGTAAAAAAAACCTGTAAGCCTTTTTGTAGAAAATGTAAAGCGTTTGGATACTTCTGGTTGGAATGTGCATTATTGGAAAAGGAAAGAGAAGATGAAAAGGAAAGCTCACAAGAAAGACGTAGAAAATATTACTATATAAGATGTTGAAAGAGAAGGCGGTATGGGGAAGAGGATACTGAAAAAAAACATTAAACAATGAAGAGACAGAGAAAAATTAACAGTTCAAAGTGAGGTTATTAATATACAGGAAGTGAACAGATTTGTAATTTTAGAAAGCAAAGAGGCAGAAGAAGGAGAAATTGAGACAGGAGAAGAACAAGAACAAAGTCCTAAACAATCAGATGGAGGGAGACTTAGGGGAAGGAAAAGAAAAATAAGATGTGGAAGTAAAACAGTTACAAACAAAGGAAAAGGATGATGTAGGAAATTTAACATTAAATGTGAATAGCATTAGAAATGATGTAAGAGGTTTGGTGGTGGTTGAATGGTGTAAAAAAATAAAAATGGATTTTTTTGCTTGCTAGAGACCAGATATAAAAAGAAGAAAAAAGAAAAAGACAACAGGCAGAATGGGTGTGAGGGGAAAATTGTCTGGTCAGTAATAAGTGAGACATGTTCTAAAAATAAAGAAATATGAATTTTCATTGTAACAATAGTTACCCAAGACATAATTCATCTTGTAATATAAAGATTAATGCCGGTATGTGTCATTGCATTTAATATTACTTGATATGGAAGGGAATCAAAATCCTTGGACATGTTCAGGTATACTACCCCCATTGTTACACCTTTATCTAAGGCATATGACGCCTGTTCATCAATAAAGTTAGTCAAATTTGAATTTCCCTTTAGAAATCCATGTTGAAATAGATCCACTTTTTCAAATAAAATACTACTGTTTATGAAATTAGTGATGCACCTCTCAAACATTTACCAAGTGCTAAAGTCAAATATTTTGGACAAAAGTTTTTAACTTCATCTTTGTTCCTCTTTTTATGAAATGGGGTCAGATGTGAGATTTTCCATGAGCTCAGGAAGAATTCAAAAAGTGACAAGTTATTGAAAATCAGTCTTAGTTTTGGTGCTAAAAGTCCCATAAATTATTTAGTATTATTAGAGGTATAATGTTGGGGTCCATTGATGTGGATTTTTTGATACTGCTTAGACCTTTCTTAACAGTGTCATTATTAAAAACTGGACAGAAAGCTGTAAGATCAGTATAATTCCATGTTTCATCCTGCTTAAAACCCAAAGTACCATTTTATGCACATATAATATTGATTAAATTCATCAGCTATTAATGTTAGATCATGCATCATGGTGCTGTTCACTTTGACAGCATTAATAATGTAAATAAAATACTATAAAAATGAAATAAAACAGAAAAAAGACAACAGGCAGGAACCAAGAAACTTGACTTTAATCACTCTCCAGCACTTCGGCAAAGCCTTCAAGGAGTACAAATTGACAGAAATACATCTTCAATTAAATACACATCACAATTAAACAATCAACCAATTACATATTAAATTAACAAGCTCTAATTACCCTCCAACTTAAGTCCACGAGGAGACAAAGTGTTATATTTTAAAATAAAAATACTTTCCTTATAAAGTAACTTCTTTTTATACAAGTACTCAGAATAAGAAACAGTTGGACCTTTTTCTAAAATAGTAGCTTTTAAACCTTCAGGATTTGAATTGTGACATAACATAAAGGGTTTAACCAACATTAATAATGTATTGTGATCTTATATTTCTATTAATTTACCTATAATAGTTTTTTTCTGTTGGATGTATACCTTGCTAGTTTTTTTTTAAAAGTAAAATGACTTTTAGCAATTTGGACATTCAAGAACTTGTTTACCCAATTCAGTCTCTTTTTATTATGATTATTATGAAATGTCTTAGAAATTTGAAAAAAAATATTTTCTTTTTATTACATAAACATTACAAATTTTTGACCACCAGTACAGAGGATGTGTTTTGGTCCTTAACTTGATATTTTCTGTAGACTCAACACTTTGTCACAGTGTATTTTACATAATGCAGTAACCATAATTACTATCTTTACAGTCAGATATCCAGTCTATGCTATTTAACATTTGATAAATTTCACTATAATTTACTTTATAAAATTATATTTTTAAGACACATTTTGACACAGAAGTATTTAGATATCAGGAAGGGGGTGGAAGAGTGATCAGATGACCCCAAGAAAGGAGTAATAGAAACATTGTGGTTCTTGTTGGCTATGTTAGAGGCTACACTATCTAAAATGCTGTTACCTCTAGTATTGTCATGTGCTAAGTGTTGTAAGCCATGGAAAGGTAATATACTTAGGAACTGTTTTGAATAGATATGTTTGGTAGATACTGTGTTCCAATTTATGTTAAGATAGTTAAAGTCACCCAGGAGTAATAGGTTTCCTCCTTTTATTGATTCATCAAAGTTCACAAGAAAGTCTCAGTGAATCATATTATCAAGAGAAGGACTACAGTAATTTAATATTGTTCTTAAAGGTTTGTCAATGAGACTTTTATAAATATATACAAAATGCATTCCTATAAATTATTAGTAATAACTAGGCATGATGTAATTCTCTCATGAATTAGTAGGAGCAGCCCACCTCCTCTTGATCCTTCTCACCAACACTCATATTTAACAAAATCTTGAAAACACAAATCCCTAGTATTGCATGCCTCTGTACTTGCCATGATTTTGTACCTATCTGTAATGTACTTAATATGCATTTCAATTCATTGTGTTTATTTCCCAGGTGTTATGCTTTGCAGTAGCAGCACTTCAAAGTGCTTTCAAGTCTTTTGTGATTCAGTAAACTCTGTGTAGGCACCTCATGAAGCCTACATGGAGTATAAATGTTTGTGCAGAGGTATGTGGCAAGCGGTAGTATGTAATGCATTTTAATTGCCCATTGTGCATCTAGGCTAGGTTTCATCGCTTGCTACAGCCCCCTTCCTGGGGTTCACTGTTTTTAGCTCTCTTCTTACCTCCTCTGTGCTGAGGCTGAGTATTACATTCTTCTCATCAGTGGGCGGCTTTAGAGTCAACCTGTTGTTTCTTTTCTCAAATCTACCAAAGAAGACATTCAAACTGTCCAGGAATTTGATGCTGTCCAAACACTGTGCTGACCTGATTTTGTAGTCAGTGATCTCCTGTATACTTTGCCATAGTCTCCTTAAATCCTTCATGTCTTCAAAGTGGCTCTTTACCTTTCTGCCATACTCCCTCTTAGCCTCCTTTATACCCCCCCCTCAGATTCCCTCTTGCTACACTTGGGGCTGTTTGTCCTTAGCCCTGTAAGGTGGGTTTCTCTCCTTCAGAAGCTCATATACCTTAGGGATGAGCCATAGCTTCTGGTTAGCTTTAATAGAGATACTCTTGGTATTTGTTACTCCATCAACACAGTTTGAAATATATGCCATCACTGCCTGAATGTATTCATCAGTATTCAGATGCTGCTTCACTCTGGCTCTCTCCTTGAAAATATCCTACTTGGTTCTTTCAAAACATATTAGCACATTTTCTAATGTTTTTTCCTAATAATTAAAGATCGATGGTTTGAACCCACATCTGTGCTCACCTTTTCCATAGTGTTCTCTAAGATGCATGTTTGTTAGAATTTCCAGGTATTGCCCAAGACCAGAAAAGTTGAGACATTGTTGAATGTTAGACACCTGTATTAAGTACAGTATATTTATTTTCATATTGTCTTTATTTGGTTCAGCAACAGTGAGTGAGCACTAAGTGGCCTAAGTATGTATGCCTTCTTATTGCTATTATAATTTGTTTTGCATGCAGCAAATCTGGCAAAATTTCTCATATAATAATTAGCTCACTGACAGATGCATACATATAGATATTTTTATATAGGGATGTACTTCACAATATTGAAGTCCCTAAACATCAAACTTTAAAATCTCGATCCAAAAAGATAGAACGACAAAACATCAAAAAATAAAACAGCAACCAATGTTTTTTGCAGGCCAAGCTCCCCTGCACCCACCACAAATCCTGCTAATTATACATATCAACTCCAAGATCACACAGCAGTAGGGGAAGGGCAAATCTCCACTCTCTCTCCGCAACCTCCCACTCAGAGATGCTGGCAGAGTCAATGAAATGATTCTTCAGTAGTACATAAGAGAAGTTTTTTAAATCTTTGTATTAACACTTGAAAATGTGTTGAGCGAAAGCTGTGTTAAGCTTGTGTATTGGATATTTTATTACAAGTTTTTGAGTAAAAGAATGTTATACTTGTGGTTCAGAGATTCGTTTTGTGTTCAGATTAATGCTGCAGCCTATTTTCTAGGGAAAAGGATACTGTAGTTTCTTCAACAGTCATGTTGGAATATGTGAAGGAGGGGTTTTCATGTTTGTCCAAAATAATTTACCTTCCAGAAATACAGCATTGAAGCACATGCTTTATCATACTGCTGGATAGTATAGATTTCCAGGTATGGTTTATTCTTTCTACCTCTACTTTCTTGAAATTTGACTAAGATACCATTATCCAGTACTACCTTGTTTAGTCTCACTTTAAATTATCCTACTGTTCACTACTGTGCATATCATAGGATCGTAGGAGTTTACTAAGCTATTTACCTAGAGGTCATTTCAAGCCTAGCCATTTCAACCCAATGTAATACCATAGAAGTGCTAGTCAATACCCAGGATTGCATTTAGTAATGACTGCCCATGTTCTGGAGGGTTGTGGGTGTTATCCCTGGTAAGAATTTGTGGTGCCCCATTCACTTGTCCAGGTTCCTCTTGAACAGTGTCATAGAGGTTCTCTAATTCACATGAATTGGTAGCCAAAAGATGTGGCAGTCACTGGGAGACAAATCTGCCTCTCCAGAATGTCCTATTTAAGTCACAGACCATATTTAGGTCCCTGGAATGGGTAGCTCTAGTCCCGTTTGATTTATAGATGTGCATCAAGTTCATTAGATTTGAGTCTGAGATTGCTCTGTACACCAGTCATAAGTCTCCCCTAAGAAGTCTATACAAAACAGAGTATAGTGACAGGGACTTTAGTCGGTCTGTGTAAGGCATGTGCTAAAGTCCCTTGATCGTCTTTGCTAGAAACCTTTGAGGTTTCTTCAATTTCTGCATGTGCTTTGTATGGTGCATGCTGATCAGGGTGTTATAACCTCCTTTGCTCTCAGGTGATGCCTTTACTAATCAAGTGTGCTACATAGAAAACCTTCCTTACTACAGCAGACACATGGTGGTCACAGTTAAGGTTGCAGTCAACCTGTGATCCCAGATCCCTTACCACTTTGTGGGTGCTCAGGGTATTATTGTTGATTTGATAGTGTGAAGGGACATTGTTTTTGCCGAAGAGAATAATGATGCATTTCTTTGCATTCAGTTTGAGACTGTGACTAAGACAACAGTTGCTGGTCTGCTTAAGACCCTCCTGGAGTATACTGACATCATCTGGGGATTCAATAATTGCACCCAGTTTGCAGTCATCCGCAGACTTGGTCAGCCACAACCCATTAGTTTTGGCCTGAACTACTGAGAAGTATATACCAAACAGTTCTGGACCCTGCACTGATTGCTGTGGCACCCTGCTGGCGACAGGTCTGCTGGTTTATGTGGAGTCACCCACTTTGATAATGTGTGTCCGGTTTGTGAGCCAGTTGGCAGCCCATCTTACAACAAATGGGTTTACATTCAGTTTGTTAAGTTAATTGGTAATGCCTAAGTGTGGGATTGTGTCAGAACCTTTGCTAAGTCAAAGTATGCTGTATGCACAGATTTGCCCTTGTAAATGGCCTTGGTCACATTTTCCAAGAAATCCACCAGATTTAACAGACAGAATCTGCCCTTGATGAAGCCAAATTGAGTTGGATCCAGGCTTTGGAGGTCACCTATGTCTTTATTTATGAGGTCCATAATGATATGCTCCATGGCCTTACAGATGAGGCAGGTCAGACTTATGCGTCTGTAATTTCCTGGGTCTGTTCCTAGGCCACCTTTGTGGATTGGAATAACTGTTGCTGTTCTCCATTCTGCAGGAAAAAAGCCTGTGGTTAGGCTGTGATTGGAAAGGGTCCTTAATGGTGATGCTAGTTCATGTTTTAGCCTGTTCAGAAGACAGTCTGGGATGCCATCTGATCCCATAGAGACTATGTTTTTTGATGTGGACAAGGCTTTAATGACCTGCTCTTCAGATATTTAAGGTGGGGATGGGGCGTTTGGAGGCAAGATTGTGATAAGTTTGGAAGGGATAAAGGAGCAAAATTTTCACCAAACCTATCCGCTAGCAGGTTTGCTATCTCTATGGGGTCAGTGTGTGTGACACCATTAGTCACTAGTTCTGCATATGCTTGTGTTCTACCTTTTAGGTTATGTACATAGCTGTAAAAGGCCTTGTTGTTATCCTTGGCTGCACTTGCTAAGTTTTTCTCAAAGAAGCCCTTAGAGGATTTGACATGTTGTCTTATTTCCCTGTTGAGGTTGAGGGGAGTGCTTTTCCATTGTTGTGGCCTCACCTTTGTTTTTTTAGACAGCAACATTTTGCATTTATTGTAAAGTTTATTGATTCTAGATTACCATCATGGTGCATTGTTTTTATTTGGGGCTCTGGCTTTGATTCTTTCTGGTACAGCTACACTTATGCAAGTGACTGTACAGGGCTTTAGTGTAAGCTTCAGTGTAGTTACCACTTCCAGCTGAGGATGGGGCTTGCAATGCATTTATACCTTCACCTAGGAGAGTATAGTTTGCCTTAGTGTAGTTTTTTAGTCTGATTTCACCCTTTATGGGTTCTGGTGTTAGTGACAGCTCAAAGGTGATTAATCAGATTTAACTAATTAGGGTCTGACAATTGTGACTGTGCATCTGTTTAACATGTTAGTGAGGACCAGATCAAGTATGTTTGTTCCTTTTGTAGGGGTATGAACAATTTGTTCCAGGGTGTTTGAGTTAATAAAATCAAGGAACTTTTGTGCTAGCAAGTTAGGGCTAGCATAGGTATCCCAGTTTATGGTGGGATAATTGAAATCCCCATAACCAGAGTGTTTGGGAATATTTGGATTGAATCCAGTTTATCCAAGTAGGCTTCATGTGTGTCATGACCCATTGGAGGGGGATCTATAACTGGCTATGACTTGAATGGGATGTCTTACCCACAGTAACATGAACTTGGAGTAACTCCATGGAGTTGTCCAGTCTAACTAGATGGGAGGTGAATTTATCTCTGATGTAGATAGAAGCACTGCCTCCTTTGGTTCTCACATGTTTGCTTTGCAGTCTGAAGGTGTGAAAGCATTGTAGCCTTGCGAGGCCAGAGCACTCTCTGAGGCCTTGAACCAGGTTTCTGTGACTGCACAGACAGCTACATCTTCCAGTGATAGAAGTGCTTCCAGGGTGTGCAGTTTTTGGTTTAAGCTCCTAGCAATTAGCAGCATGACCCTTATTTTGTTATGTTTGGCAAATTTCACATTGATAAGTTTGGTTTTGAGACCTTGCCTAAAAAAGGCACTATGGAGGAGGCAAGGGCCTTTGCCAGCAGTTAAAAGCCTAGTGGTGCTAGGTGCAAAGTGTCTCAGGCAAAGCAGCGATGTTTGTCGACCATGGCTTCCCAAGCTGACAGAAACTGGATCCCCTTTGAATGACACCAAAAACTAAGCCAATTATTGCAATCAATCATTTTTTGTTTATACTGTGGCATCATTCTAGGTGATGGTAGTATGCTGCTCAAGGCTAGGGACATACCTGCCAGGGACACATACTCAGAGAGCTCCATCATGTCTATCTTCATGTAGTCCAGTGAGGTATATCTCAGGTCATTCACTCCAACATGAGCTATGACAGAGTCATAATGGTATTTGTTGCTGATAGACCTGAGTGCATGAGAGATCTGATGAATCCTGGCACCGGACAGGCAGCTGACCATGACTTTCTCCTTATCCATTCTGGTGAGTGGGAATCTGTGTGTCTTACTATGGAGTCTCCAATGACAAGAAAATTTGTTTTTTGAGTGTTACGCTTTATGGACTTGGTAGGTGAGACACTGGTGTTACTATGTGTCATGGGTGCTGTGGGAACTGTGTTAGTTGTAGCAGTCTTGTGTTTTGGAGGTCTCTGGTGTTTCAGTAAGTTTTTTTGAGAGAACCTCTGCATATGTTGATTTATGTGTTGGATGCATACTATGTGTATGAGTAGTGGTACTATGAGCAAGAGTAGTGGTGGGTGAGTTGACAACCTCTTCACTGTTACTGTTTTGAGTGTGAGAGAGCACTGATTCAAGATTCTTGGTGTAGATACATCTCTTGCACTCTGTACTAGAGTGAGTTATCAGTAGAGGGTTGTCAGTGTACATGAAGCAATTGCTACACTGCCTCAGGAGACCCAAGTCAACAAGGTTGGCAGTAGAAACAAGGGTAGTCCAACTGCCCATATTGCTAGGTTGAATAACTGTTATTACGGGGGGGGGGGGTGGCTTTTCAGGACAGATCAAGGAGATGCACAGTAGACTGATATTTCTGCCAGTGTTTTTTTTTATTTTTTGCTGGTGGTTTAATAGGTTACAGCTCACTAGCAGTATTTCTTTGATTGGAAAAGTACTAAGGATGAGGACTACGCTAATGTGCTACAGCTGTTTCTAAGGAAAAATTATCGAATTTATCTGTCCGGCTATGGTGCACAATTGTGCAGCAGTACGATGCGCTACACGATGAGCAAACAAACAGAAACCTGCTCAAATGGATAACAATAATGCTCATGTAAGTATATGTCTACATTTTGCTCCTACTGTACTCAGAGATCATGTAGAAGAACTCAATGTATAAACTTTATTAACGAAGTGTATGCAAGATTTCATGCACCATGCACTTTCCTAATGTAATAAAAATCCATAACATGTGTAGTAACTATTTAAATATTTCGTAAGATCACATGACATATTACTTTAACATTTAATGTTTTATAGGTTTAGACTTAAACTGCAAGTTGAAGGAATCATTTAAATCTGGAATGCATGTTGTATTCAATAAGACAAACCATTATATTCAGCTCATTCATTCAAGTTCACAATATTTCTACCTCTTCAAGTCATATGCACTACTTAGAGTACACATAATTTAAAACAATGGGCATTCCTGAGTAAAAGATGTGGATATATTGTGACATCTTAGCAGCAAAAGCTAGTAGATACCTTAAATTAACTAATTTTATTGGCATCTACTATATATGCTCGTGTGCTAGTAGTTTGTGGCACAACTGCTAGCTGTAACTTGCTCGAGAAAACAGCTGCTCAAAGACCTACCAACCTGATCTCTCATTTCTACATATCCCTCCAACCCCCTCTCCTACAAACTACACACCCTACTTGAACCTAAACCCTAAAACTAAAACTCTCATTCAGTTTCCAAGCCAACTCCTCAGTCCCTTATCCTAAACTTCCACTCCCCTTTCTCCATCCCTATTCCAAAAGTCCTTGATTGCTTCCTAAAGCTAAAACTTCAACCCCCATCCCTAAATCTAAAGTTTCCAACTGCTCTTTAACCCTAAAACTCCCTTCCCACTGCCTAAGCCAAAACTCTAACCCCCTCAACCAAAATTATCAGAGTCATCCTTAAACCTAAAGCTCCCTTCCTGCTCCCTAACCCTAAAATTTTCCTCCTGCTCCATAATCTTAATTCCTCCCACTCCTTAATTCTAAAAAAAAAAAAAAAAAAAAAAAAAAAACTCTCTTATGCTCCCTTCCCATAGCTGTTTGAACTCATATTCAAGTTCAAGCATAAGCAGCAGCCTAGCAGAGCTACAAACACTCAAGTCCCTGTCTTAAAGATATTGTTTTTTGGGGCACAGGTACCTGTATTGAACCCATTTTACTTGCATATTTCATCTCCAGAATATTTAACTTTGTTTGAATCATATTTCCCATGGCTGATAATCGATCATAATCTCCTGTCTGTTGTTATGGTCAGAATGTTAATAGCAAAATTGTTAATGCTACAAAGTGTGACATGCTTTCTGTTTTCATTTCTACTACATAGTTCTCTAAAGTAAGTTTCAGAGCAGAAATTAATGATTGATCTAATTAGAAATGTTCATAATTTACTAAGTGAGCTAACTATGTATAAAGTTATACAAATGATCATAATTTATTAAATGAATTAATCATTTATAAGATATTTTATTTTGCTCAGCATAGCCACAGAAACCTTCATGTATTAGCTGGAGTCAATATGATTAATTTACCTGATTTCTCTTTACTGAATTATCTTTTTGTAACTGATTATTTCATTGCAGTTTTTTCTTCTGTATCTAATACCTGTGAATACTGCTATTTGTGTAAAGTTTATTGGCCAGATTCAATAAATCCTATATGGTCCATTTACACTGTGTGGGCATTGCACCTGTTCTGGATTCAGTAAGTTGCTCTACACAGTGGAAAATCATTAAAGAGAGAAGTTAGAAAGTAATGAGACATTTCAGTTTCAGACTTTACAACCCTCACAAGATCATTAGCAATACTGATGCAATAAAAGTTTGTTTTATCAACTATCTAACTTTCTAAGACCAAAATTTGTCAAAGGTACAATTAGCAAAACAGCAACACAAAAACAGGTATTTTAAGGACTAAATCAGCTATGCATCCTGAACATCAGACACAGATGAAATTGGTGTATGAGCATCGTGTTAGCTCTACATCTTGGTATGTTGGACAGGTGTGAGCTGTGCATGGTAGAGATGGCAGTTCATCACTGTTATACCCAACCATGAGAACTAGATCTGCCAGGAGTTGCACTGGCACATTCACACTCATGGTCAGATGCACTACTGCTACCTGAACATGACTGATGTCTGCTGGATGAACTCCCCTCACAAAGACACCCAGGACCACAACCCCAAGGCCTGCCACATCGAGGTGTAGACACCTCAACCACTAATGGAGCAATGGAAATAGTGCCACTAAGGGAGCATGATCTGGCACAGCCACATCAGCTAACAGCAGATGATGTGGCTGACATACGCCCATGAGGATGCTGTCCCCCTCCCAGCAGACACTCCATCACAGACACCACTCATTCCAATGTGTCAGTCATCCAATCCATTGAATCAGCAACATGGTGGAGACAGTCATTCATGTCATTCTGTGAATTTCTCTGGAGGACCTATGGGAAAGTGCATGTGCCTCCATGATGGTCCTAAACTTATGTCAAGTGACATGGGGAAGATACACCTGGATCAGGTGGAGGATGAACATCAGGCCTCTTCTGAGTACCCCTAAGAACCCTCCTGGTGACTCCTCACCAACACTTTGGCTATGGCCAGAGTCAACAGGCACTGAAGCCAGAGTAACCACACTTCCCTGATTGAGTGTCTCACCCTCCACCTATCCAATAATTGAGGGCTCACTGGAATGGGTTGGCATAGGCCTACTGGCTGTGTCTGATGGAATTATAGGGGATGCCTGAATGTTAACATCAGCATCAGATTCAACCTCTTCATCCCCCCCAAATGTGCCTCTGTTTGCCCACCATCATCATCAGAGTCTGCTGATGCTCTGATATCAGATGATAAGCATCCTGCACTTCCACTGTCAGTATCACTTGTGATAATAAGCAACAAACACAAGAAAAAAATTAATAGCTACACTACTATAGTCAAATGTATGCAAACAAAGTAACAGTGGTGCCTCTACTACAGACTGTACAGCAATACACACAACAGTCCTGGCACCCACATCACACATATGGATAAAATTATATATTTCTTTGAAATGCTCATCACCACTGATAAAAAAGATATTTGGCTTACCATGTGCAGCTGATGCTATGCTTCCCATGGATGATGGCCCTGGAAGAAGTTAAGCAAAAGTTAAGGACAACATCATCACAATTTACAGTAACACAGGGGGTTAAAATTTTTGCCCTTTATATTTATGATATAGCAACTATCTGCTGCTAAATTTACATTCTGCCTGACATTTCTTCACTTCCCCTCTTTAGCAGAAGGCACCATGTTGCCTAAAAGCTTCCACAATAACCTGATTCTCAGGGTCATTGAAGGGGGGGGGGTTGGGGATTAAGACACCTGAGTGCCAAGTTCTAGGTGACTTAAAACACAACAGAAGGATAATACACATAAGTGTCACATAACTAAAAACGTCCTGTATTCTGAGGTAGCATTTCACTATTGCCTACTGGAGAAACATGCAACAGTCAAGATACTGAAATATAAAATGCTGGAATTGTCTGGTTGTATTACATTTCACACAAAGCAAGGATGAATGTAAAACAAGGAAAGTAACAATAGCAACATATACTTGTTTGTGTCTGTGCCAAAACAGAAATGCAACTGCTCCTCCACCCCCAAAAGAACAGACAAATGACACATTTTGCTACAGACCATCAATGAAATGCTAAGAGTGCTATCCAATGAACTGTCCCCGAAACATGTCTATAGATTTAACACAGAAAATTCCATTTTAAACTATTGCCAATCATGCCTACCTGTGGCCAGCACTACCCTAAAAGTGTGTATGGTCTATCCTAGAAGGCTAGCACCCCTGTGTCGCTGACAATATAGGACATTAGAACAATAGAAGAGTATACACAGAAATTCAGTTTTAACATTAGCACTTGTGATGACAGTAATAAGGCTGTGCATCTGAGAAACTGAAATGCCCTGACAAACATGCCCATGCCATCAGGTCTATATCACATCGTCGAACTTGTATAAGTTCGAACGATGTAATATCAAACCCAAAAGTCTGAGACTGCATAATAATGAACATGCTGCATAGCAACAAACACACACAACAGCGATTTTTCCCAGGGATAAAAATTGCTGTTCCCTAACAAAAAAAAACCATAAATCTTATACCAAAACTAAAGAGGGGGGCTTTGCCTCCCACACCCCCAACATGGGGGGGCTGTGCTCCCCACCCCCCTACTTAAATATACTAACTCTGAGATCGCACCACAGTGGAGGAAATAGCAAAGCCCTGAAAACAGCCCACCAACGTGTTGCCCTGGGAAACAAATCGATATGCCATGACTTCACTTTATTTTTCCATTTTGGATGTTTGGGTTCGATATTAAATTGTTCAAACTTATACCAGTTCGACAATGTAATATAGACCCCATGCCATCAGTATACGTGTAAGTAATGCATACAGATAAAAGTAGCATTTTCCAGTGCAGATATATGCATAGTAACAGTTTTTTTTCTTAATGAAATGTCAGCATATGTAGTATGTGGCTGAAAAAGGCAAACATATCTTTTCAAGGTCAGTGATCTTCTGTGCAGATATATCCCAAAGTAATAGATTTGTCTATTTTCTCCACATAAACAAGTCTCCTCACCTTTAGGTTCCTTAGCTACACAGTTGCCTTTTTATGGCGTAGATTCAGGGCTGTGAGCATGGTGAAGATCCAAATCAGGTTTGAACTCATAGAATTGCTGAATCTCAAATACATGGCTCCATGTAGCAAATGTAAACAGAGTGTAGGCACTCCCTCAGTGTTTATCGCTAATGGATTGCAACTGTGAATGATTACTGGTAGGGAGAACACAACAGTGCAGACTACCCTACCTCCAGTGGGTGTGTCAGCCATGTTTGACTCACAAAGTGTAGAAGTAATTTTATCAAGGTTTGAAATGCAAGTAAGCAGCACACACTTCACAGTTTCTGTTCAGTAACATCCAACCTCCCCCTCATTTGTTGACAACTGTATATTATTCCATTTAATATCCTAACACATTTTAAAGACAATGATATAGAATGCCTTACAGACCACATGTCTCGATTACTGCTCAGATAACACTAGAATGAGCAACAAACATAGAGAGATAAGACAGAGCTGCATTTTTGCAAGCAAAAGTCATAAATGGCTGTGTGATCACTGAGTGCACTACATTTGAAATTAATACATGTACAAATAACTTTCATATGGCTTGTTAGTACTATGGAAGGTGTTGCATTTGGTTGTATGCAGAATGATTTCAGTTCCCTGCTGCAAAGCTGTTGGTGTGGCAGAGAGGGCTAAGATACCCTTACTGTGTTCTAAAGGCTAATTGAAGTGAGAGTTCAAATCCAAACCTGTATAAAAATGTTTCATGTGCACCAACAAACATGTTGTAGTGTTTATTTCATAGATTACTTTTCTACAATTCAACTACGTTTCCCTTTTTTGTAAATTTGCAGTGTTTGCGCATTGCACCTCTTAGAGCAAACAAGGGTACTGGAGAAACAGTGAATGTTAGGTTTAGCTTTGCTTATCTTGTTTGTGCAGTGCTTAACAGTGTGCAAACCTAGACTAGTAGCCCATACAGAAAGCAGACAGAAACCTTCCAGGCAGGGCATAGACAGTGCAAAGATCAAAAAGGATACATTGTCACAATTTTTGCTTTCCATTGCCTAACACCACTAAGCAACATTGCACAGCAGTTAGCAAGCTTCCCCAATACCTGCAGCCATCGAACACCTGCAAGCCAATAATTGAAAAGGATACATTCAAGTAACTCTGTTGGGCACCTCACAAACACACCATGCTTTGAACCAACAGACATAGAACTTAAGAATGATTAGGAAATTATGGAGCTGTAATGTAACTACTCCTGCGACAGCAGGTGTAAGCGTTGGGTTGTAATACAGATGGTCCTGGGTTCTAATACAGGGAGTGCAACATATTTTTAAAGTTGTGACAGTCCAGTTTATAGCAATGAAGGAAATAATATGCAAGTGTTATTTCAAGATTCTTGTGGCAATAGATATAAGTCTAGGGCTGCCATGCACATGGCCCTGGGTCCTAATACAGGATATTCCAGACATTTTTACTTTTGTTCCATTTCCCATAATATTCAGTATCACTTATAACATTACAAATAGTGGAGTTGATATGAATTATATGTATGAGGGATAAGATGCTCTTATTGTGTTTTCAGATGTATGACTGAAGGTAAACTGTCTATTATATTTCTGTAAGTATAATTCTGCTATCTGGACTTGGATGGCCTTCGCAATTAAATAAGACACATATGCAACTGAATGAATATACAGGAACCTTGTCAGGTTATACACACATACATGTTTAACACCTCAAACTGTCAGTTATATTTAGGAATGATTCCAATTTAAAATATTTATTTCCTTCCTGCTTGGCACTGCTGCTGTCAACTTAACATCATGCAAATGCAGTTGGCATTGTTGCTTGGGTTTGCACACTACCTGTAAATGTGATAACAAGAATTGTCAAGAAATCATTAGGTGCCATTGCTCTATTTCTGGTGTTAGACATATCTGGCATTAGAGGGGAAGGTGTCTAGTTTAGGGCACAGAGCTGGGCTGTTCAGTAGTCAAGGATATTTACTGGACTCCTGGTAAAGCACCACAGCCAAAGGTTTCTGCAGGGGGACTATTCTGGCTCCCAGTACAAGCCTGAGGCTTGGAGCAGTTTGGCTCAGGCTGTATCCAGTGCAATGGCATCACATACACTGGAGAATAGTGTAGGCACCATTTCAATGACCTACAACTGTGCAACAGGTATATGGTCAACCAATGGTTGACTGATTTTCAAACTGGAGACATCACACAGCTGTGTAAGTATGCTAATAAAAGAGTATTTTTTAATACATAGAAAGCTAAATATCGGCAGGACTGGTATGCATAATGCCCTTCTGTTGTTTTCTGTTCTTACCACAGCTAATGCCGAAATTGAGTTTAATTGACAGGCTCATACTGATTGACTGAAGAGGCTGAGGGAAGCAAGTGGTGTGCATGCAGCACATGAGAAGCATTGTTGAAGCTTTAGATAGATTTTG
>NC_056739.1:1952301852-1952311852 GCF_019279795.1 Protopterus annectens
ACAGTGTCAGGATGGTGTGCTTGATTACCCTCATAGATTGATGATGTAATAGTTGTACAAGTGTGTTTGTGTAGAATCATCTCTGATCACTCAGAATCACATATGTTATGTCAGAGATATAGGATTACTTTATTGATGGTATTATTCTAATATTGTCCATGATTGTGCATGCTTCTTTTACTGCTGTCCATGAGCCTGTAACTGCATCCCACTTGTTGGAGACCTCTGGAGAGATTACACTCATATTCAGGCAAATCAGTTTGCACAGCTTCACAATATGTACACTTCCTCGATTGTATTTAACATCCTTGATGTCCTCTGCATTGTTCATGTAAGGGTGCTTATATCACAAAGACATCTTCTCCATTGTTATATCATCTTGTGTGACAGTCACATGTGCAGTCTGTACTGTACCATATTGATGTGTGATTGGTTTTCCTGCTTCAACTGTCTTCCATTGACTTGCCCTCATCTGCTGTATATTAGGGATGTTTCACTTGTCTTCTTTCCCTGTGTTCATTCCTACAAATTGTCTCTGTGTCCCTATTCAATACATACAATTTCCCAACTGTTTGTTTTACATGGCAGTCATATTTCACAATACTCTGCACCATATGCACTGTCCTGTACTGTGTTTGCACCATATACATAACGTATATGTTAACCCCTGGTAATCACTGTGGCATTTTGTACAATCCTGCTAACCTTCTTTGTTCTGAGGTAACCAGGTTTCCTATCCATGTTGCTTTACACAGTTTCCTGGGTGCAAGACTGTTGCCGGCCATGAAACTATTTAAACGTGGTGAGTGGCATGGATATGTAATCAGTGCTGCTGCTTGCCGCTAATCATCTCACTAACATGTAAACTTCATGTAGGCTTCACACGATGCCTACACAGAGTATGTTATTATTAATTGGCACAAAAATGCTAGGGCTACTACTCGTAAAACACTCGTATTTATTTTAAACGCCAAATATAACCAAACGTTTTTCGTCCTTACTCAATGCTCGGACTTCTTCCGAAATTAATTACAGCCATTTCAAAAAAACTTCTATTATTTATAAATTCATACAAAAAACCCGCCAAAAAACTAATCAGCAAACACAGGATCATTTAAAGGTATATTAGCCTAAAAGCTTGTTAGTTTACTAATGTATTCTAAAACTTCATTCAAGTCATTATGTTACAATAAAACCAACCAATGTTAATAAATTAAATGAATATGAAGGTGAATTAATACATTGCTGATAAATATGCAATACATAAAATTCCTGATAATAAAATTTATCCTATCACTTATTATGATTTTTTAAAATTGATTTTTTAAAATCTGTGTAGGTACTATGTATTCTCATCACCTATATATTTTTATAAAAAACATCTATTTGTTAAATAAAACAGATGCTACAACCCTTTTAACATTTATGTTCTACACTCAATCATCTCTCCAAACTTTTTAATTTGAGCAAACACATAAGTGAACATTTTTCATTTAAGCCTGGTCTTACAAAAGCATTTAATTTTAATTGCCATAATAATTCTACCTTTTCAAGTAGTAAACTGTAAGGACCTCCTCTTATATCTTTTTTCACTTGTACAAGTACCCTGAACTGAAATTTATGTTCAGGGAAACTCATTACATGTCTGGCAAGTGCATTATCTTCCTTATTTAACCTGATGTCCCTTTGATGTTCATACACTCTTTCTTTGATCTTTCTCTCTGTCTTTCCGATGTAAAAAGCAGGACAGCTGCAACAAGTTGCCACATACACTACCCCTTTTGTGTTACAATCAAACTTCTCCCTGGAATTTATTCTATATCCATTTATTGTTGTTTTTTGCTCCTGATGCCATTAAGTAGCAATAGGAACAACAACCACATTGTATCATACCCGCTCTCATTCTAAAAGGGTATTTATTCCCACATTTATGCATCCAGTCTTTAAAGTTCGGACCCCTTTTCCATGTAACCTTCAGTGAGGCTCCTAATCTACCTCCTATTAAACCATCATCACATATTAAAAACCAATTATTCTCTAGAAAGTTCTTAATATGTCCATGATCTAAAGAAAATCTTAGTATACAACTCAAATTAAAATTAGTCAAATTTTTCTCATTATTTGGCTGTATACACAATTCATATCTGTGATTATCAACTTTCCTTCTGTCGATTGTAGATTTTCCTGTTTTTTTTAAATCGGTTTATATATACCTGTATGTCTTTTTGATGTGACTTCATCTATTAAATTATCTATAAATGAAGCAGGGTATGCTCTATTTATGAACATTAGTCTTAACGTATCACATTCTTCCCTAAAGGCTATATCCGATGTAATCATCCGTGCCACTCGGACCAACTGGCCCTTGACCACTGATTTTTTCTGATACATCGGATGTGCACTTGAAAAATGTAAAAACTTGTTTGAATATGTGGGTTTCCTGTAGATGTTAGCTTCATAATAATGTGTAGTTTTGTTCTTAATCAAATTTATGTCCAAAAAGGAAATTGAACTATTACTGAATGTGTGTGTAAAATGTAAAAATTCAGTTGAATCATTCAATATTGTCAACAAATGTCCAGCTGTCTCTTCATCCCCATCGAATATGATGAAGATATCATCAAGAAATCTAGCGTAAAACTTGACTTGAGCCATATACATACTGTTCTTAAATAATATATTGTTTTCCCAGTATGATAATACCATATTCGCAAAACTAGCCCCACATGGGGAGCCCATGGCTACACCCTCCTTCTGAACATAAATCTGATGTTCAAACATTATGAAATTATATGTTAACACCACTTCAAGAAGTTCCTGGACCAAACTGATCTCTTCTGTTGGTGCTCCCTTTTGCCTCATTCTAATAGATACCCATTCAACTCCTATATTGTGTGGGATACTGGTATATAACTCTTTGATATCAACTGTCATAAAATTGTTAGTCTGACAGTAAGGAAACTCATTAATTTTTTCTAAGAACATCCAAGAGTCCTTAATAATCCATTCTTCTGTACTCACATATTTTTTCAATATGTTGTCCAGAAATTTTGCACACGCGTAGGTGGCTGAACCTCTCCCATCTACTATAGGATGGAGAGGGGGATTGTTAATACACTTATGTAATTTTGGTACACCAAACATATAAGGAACTTTTGGTGTTTGCATTACTAAATAGTTATACGTATGCACATCTATTCTCGCTTCGATAAATAGTTAATTAAAAAAACTTTTTATGAAATATATAGATTTATTATACTCATTCATCGAAGAAGGTGCATATGTTTCACTGGTAAGTATGTCTGATATTTTGTCCTTATAGAATGGTGTGTCCATAATGACCAATTCCCCTTCCCTTATCAGGGTTCATTACTCTAACATCAGCTGCCATCAATAGCTCTAATTCTTCTTTTTCATCTGACTTCAGGTTAAATTCATAATTAAAATTTGATTTTTCCAACCTTCTTAAATCTACCTCACATATTCTTTCAGACATGTTTAAAGTATTATGTAATGGTGGATTAAAACAACTTGATATTCTCAATGAATGTTCACATGTTTGTTGCTCAAAAAACATTAATTTCAAATTTAATTTCCTAACAAATAATTTTATATTGCATAACGTTTCTGATAAATTCATTCTGGTAGATGGAACAAAAGTAGAGCCCCTAGCTAAAATGTCCACCAAATGTTCAGTCACCCGAAATGATGAAAAATTGTATACTAAAAAATCTTTGTTGGTGTTATAAACCTTTACACATGGTGGAAATTGGGGGCTCAAAGTCACTATCTCCTGTTCTTGTTGTTCTTCCTCCAGTTCCCGTTCTTCTTCTGATTCCGTCTCTGAAAACCCTGTCTAGAATAAGAAGCACTATTTTGTTGGTTTTCTCTACAATTGTAGAATACATTAGTAAACTAACAGGCTTTTAGGCTAATATACCTTTAAATGGTCCTGTGTTTGCTGATTAGTTTTTTGGCGTTTTTTTTGTATGAATTTATAAATAATAGAAGTTTTTTGAAATGGCTGTAATTAATTTCTGAAGAAGTCCGAGCATTGAGTAAGGACGAAAAACGTTTGGTTATATTTGGCATTTAAAATAAATACGAGTGTTTTACGAGTAGTAGCCCTAGCATTTTTGTGCCAGTTTGGAAAGTAAATTTTAGAGTCGGTTTTATGTTATTATTAATATTATATGGATTTTTCTTTAGATTTCCTTTAAAAAACACCTTATTTGATAATACTAAATTCTGTAACTTTTTTACATTAAAAAATGTCATCCTTTAAAGCAGTTCTTTCAACTCATAAGTTAGTACTGAAATTTGCTCTTGAGCATGAAGTGTTTTATTCATCTTGCTTGGTAAATTTTGACCCAGGATTAAATGACAACACAACTTGATTAAATATTTGGAAGAAGTCCTCATTGCATATTCCTTTTAACAATTGTTTTATTATGTACAATTTATGTTTTTCAGTGTTTTTCTTGCTCTAGCTAAAATGCCTCCTTTTATTCTAGCTACATTCACACATATTGTTTGTGGTACTCCTAATGGTGTTAATGCTATGGTCTTTTATCAATACGAAAATAAATATCTTAATATTTTAATGATAATTTATCTTGGTGACAAACAAATATTTGGTTTTGATATAAAAATACTTAGCAAGATAAATTTTGTTTTAAAGTGACAATATGCTTAAAAAATTCTGTATTACTACATAATGGATTTCAATTTGAGAAATAATTTCATCTAGATATTTTAATATCTCATGTTCAAAGGTAGTTAATAGGTATACAGCCAAGGAGACAATCAAGGACCCATGCTTAAATTCCCAGTTGCCCCAAAGAACTGTCTGCTTAAGTGGTTGCTCAAGGTCACACAGTAGGAAAATGAAGGTGGAAAGATTCAAACCTTCTACCCTTGGAAGAGGAAGCAGCTCATTAACACGTCAACGCTTTAGGAATCTGCAGATGACTATAGACCTCAGAAGTGTATTGGATATATATGTACTTCAAATAAGTTCAAAAAAACAATTATAGAATGGCAAACAATGTGCAAGGCTGCAGTACAGTTTGTTGAGCATGAAGTAGATGAGGTTATGACTTGAAGATCGCAACTGGAATAGATGCAACTCAGTGATTGTTTTTTCTTACAGAAAATCACTGCTGACAGTTTCTGTTACAGATTACAGTAATGGCAATGATTGTCTCCTTTTTAAGGTTTTTCTTTTCTCCACTGTTGTATGAAGCTATGGAGTTATAAGTAGGGGAACATGGAGACAGAAGAGTTACTCCTCTAAAAATGCTTATTTTATTTTTTCCCCGCTAGGTTTTAGCTTTAACTTGTGCCTTCCAGTTGGAGCTATGTCTATTAGTTACTAATAGACATGTAATAAAATCATGTGCATAAACATCAATATATTTATTGAATATCTTTATTATGGTTTCAAACTTAGAATATTTGACATTTGGGCATAATTATTTTTGAATAAGTTGTTTATTATGGCTACACTACTTGGCATTTGGGCACAATTATTTTTGAATAAGTTATTTAAAATATTGACTATTTATATATTTGATGGATTTTATAGCTTGTTATTATTACTGTCCCCTTTTTTGATTATAGAGTTTCTTCATTTTATATGGTTTGTTAAAATGTATCATTTTCAATCTTGTTTACATGTTATTTTACCTTTGAAACACAATATGTTTTGTCTGATGCACAATAAGGAAATGTTCTCTAGATTTGCTGGGCAGTATTAATGTGCAGTGAAAGTACTTTTTCATAAGAATACCCCACAACACTATATCCAGGAAGGCTCATTGATATACATTAAAATTTGCATAATTTGGGTTTCAGCATGTTTTATCACTTTAGTCTGTATTCTCTCTCTCTGATTATGCCTTTATGCTGTATGAATCCTGTATTGTGAGTTTTAACAGTGGTACATTAACTTTCTAGTGAAGTACTCTCTTCTGACTGAATGCTGTCTATCTCTGAAGCTGATATACCATGTAAAGGCAAACTTGAGTGACAGATGCAGCCCTTCAGATATTTACTGCTTACTTTGACTCATGAGCCAGTTTATCAACTATAAATCAGAATATATGCTCTTGCATATTATAACAATAACTGCGATACACAATATTCTGCAGCTTAATGTAAGCAATAGAGCTAAAGTTAATTTTATTCAGATTTAATTCTTTCTTGATAGAAAGTTTAGAGTAATATATTATGTAACCAATTTACTTGCTCTGTTGCTAGTAATTGTGCGATAGGAATTGTATTTGAATGTGACAGACAGAGGCTGTAAATTATTCTTTGGTGGTGTAAGGTATATATGCTGGACATTAAGCTGTGGGGAGACTGCAGTAATTTAATGTTTGAGTTGTCATGGCAACTCAACTCTGATACATACTGACTTCCTGATTCAACTCAGACATGTACTGACTTACTGTGAAAGTGGACCTCAGCAGTATTGATTAAAGTACACTGTCAACAACAAGAGGAAGCATGCTGCGGTGAAGCAGAAAACAAAGAAAGAGAGAATTCTCTGGTGTGTGTGTGTGTGTGTGTGTGTGTGTGTGTGTGTGTGTGTGTGTGTGTATGTGTGTGTGTGCACGCGCGCGCTCACGCACGCTTGTGTATGTCTGTCTGTGTTTATGGCTAAGCTGTGGAAGTGCCAGTCACTTGTCAAAATGCAAAAAGGGACTTCTTTCCAGCACCTACACAAAAGATATTATGTTCCTGTGATGTTATGAATAAACAGCTAAATCAGTGATTGTTTAATTTCAACAGGGAAACCTTTACTGAAGAGAGTATGTTGTCATAAGTGTGGTTATTTTATCAGTTACAGTTTAAATAGTCTATAGTATTACACATTTCTTTTTAAATACATTATATTATTTTTTGAGTGGAAGTTGATTTTAAATAACAAATGCAAAATTGTAAAGTTCTGCAAATGACAGTTACTGGCAGTTGTGAAAAATGGCATTTTTAAAAATTTTGAGTGAAATATTTTTAAAAAATCTGTGTGTGTGTGTGTGTGTGTGTGTGTGTGTGTGTGTGTGTGTGTGTGAGTGTGTGTGTGCGCGCGCGCGTGTGTGTGTGTGTGTGTGTGTGTGTGTGTGTGTGTGTGTGTGTGTGTGCGTGAATGTGTGTTTTGTCAACAGGTGTTCAAGACTGACAATCTGTGGTGTTAGGGAATATGCCTCTTCCCCAATGACTTTGTGATCTCAGAGTTTGTATTTATTTATTTTACATTTGATTACTGGGTTGGTCTGACTGGGCAATCAGGTGCCCATTTTCAGAAGAGACCCGGGGAGAAAAGCTCCACATACATGACAATCATAAAAATACAAAATACAAAAGCTCAACATACATGATAAAAATAGAAAAGTAAGAGTTAAGTACAAATTAATAGAGCAAGCAAACAATAGAGCAAACGGCGATATTTTACTTGAGGGCCTCACCAGATGCGCAGTAGCAAGCCCCGCCCAAAACTCACCCCCGTGATATGTCATTCATGAATATGCATTCCCTCCGAAGTGCACTGACATGTAGTATAACAAGAAATAAAACAGTAAAACGTTGTCTTCAGAATCAGTTTAATTTATTGACAGTCACCACCTTGTTTGCCATGCAACTGTCTACATGTTCAACAGCTTGTAGGCTTATATTTCTCTTCATTTCTAGTTTCAGTTTTACACACTTTTACCTCATCTATAATTTATAAAACGGGCAACTCAGAATTATTAACTGCATGACATATATCTGTTTTTTTCCACAGTTAAATCAACTTTTCTCAACAGTCTACCCAACATGTGATCACTTCTGATGCCACAGACTATAATGTTTAACAAACAAAAAACATTAAGTTGGCACGGGAAAGACATATCCAGGTACAAAACTTTTAAGTTAAGAAAGCATTGTGGCAGATATGTTTTATCTTCTGACAAGTCACCAGGCCTGAATTATGTTATAAGCATCAAATTTAAAAAACAAAAAAAATAGAAGAATTTAATAACTATTTTGTTGGTACATTTAAAAAACAGATTTAAGTTTATGTTCATTGACTATTAAGTTAATTGATTGTGTGATGTGTTGGATTTGGTACTTTAATATTGTAAGAACTGTGTGCCTGTTTCTGATGAAGTTGTTATGAGGTACGTTAAAAGAATGAAAGTTTTAAACAGAGTCCATTTTTACCTGGATACGTCTTTCCTGTAGACAGTTGCATGGCAAACAAGGTGGTGACTGTTAATGAATTAAACTGATTCTTCTATCGTCTACAGTAAGGGTTTATAGTGCATTAATGTTTTGTGTTTTGGAAGTAGTATGTACATTTAATTTACGTTAATATTTTCACATCATGTATGCACACGCGATTACTTGAAGGCTAATTGCATATGCAGACCGGGTTGTCACTCAATTCGCGACACGCCCAGCTAAATGAACTGGTGAGGCCCTCAAGTAAAATATCGCCGAGCAAACAATAGTATATCATGGCACAGGATGATGAGATGTTACAGGTTTTCAATATATAGAGTGTACAGTAGTAAAGCAGAAAATATAATGTATTTGAGTAAGAATGTGCAGTAATACTATATACAGTTACATAATCAGCAGTGGATTTTGGGGGCACGGCCTAGCCATGGAGGGTGCAGAAGATTTCTTTTACATGGTCCAATGTTGTGTCTTGGAGCATACATGTTAGAGTGTCTATGTTTTTTTTATCCTTTGTGATTGATATTTGTAATGTCACTCTACTGAAGCTTAGATTAATATATATTTATGTGTGTGTGTGTGTGTGTGTGTGTGTGTGTGTGTGTGTGTGTGTGTGTGTGTGTGTGTGTGTGTGTGTGTGTATGTGTGTGTGTATGTATACATGGGTTCCGTTCAGAAGCTCAAAATACTGAAATCTCGAATTTCAGTATTTTGGGCCAAAGAAGCCGAATCCACATAATAGCGAAAGTTTAGAAGTGCGAAATTCAAAACCTCGAATACCGGAAGTTTTGAATTTTGCACTTCTAAAGTTCCGCTATGGTTATGTATTCAGGTAAGTGTGTATTAAGGGGTTTGGGTAGCGGCTGTGGTGTGTGTCAGTGTGTTTTGTTGCTGTGATGTGTGTGTGCGAAGAGAAAGTAGCTTGTGTGGTGGTATTTTGTGTGTGTTTGTATGTAGTGTGACCTCGGAGTGAGAATATTTAAGTAGGGGGGGTGTGGGAGGTGCAGCCCCTCACATGAGGAGTACAGGGGGGCTTGCCCCCTTCTTTCATGTAATAGAGTGATTGTGTGTGTTTGTGTGGTGGATGGTGTGTGTGTGTGTGTGTGTGTGTGTGTGTGTGTGTGTGTGTGTGTGTGTAGTAAAACCGTGAAATTCAAAACTTCCAGTATTCCAGGTTTTGAATTTTGCGGTTTTTAGTTTTCATTGTTTTGTGGATTCCACTTCTTGGGCTCCAGATACTGAAATTCAAGATTTCAGTATTTCGAGCTTCTGAAGTGAATCCGTATACACACACACACATATATATATATATCTATCTATCTCTATATATATATATATATATATACATATGTGTGTATGTGTGTGTGTGTGTGTGTGTGTGTGTGTGTGTGTGTGTGTGTGTGTGTGTGTGTGTGTGTGTGTGTGTGTGTGTGTGTGTATATATATATATATATATATATATATATATATATATATATATATATATAGATACATATACACATATACAGTTACAGATATAGATATGGCTACATAGATACAGATACATAGACTTAGATATAGATATGGATTTAGGGAGTTCTCTGTCCTGTATTTCATCAGAAATACAAACAATCAATGTGATTTTTATCAAAAAGAATTAAGTAAATATTTAAAATCTAAAGATCTGCATTGCCAGCTTATGAAATGTGGAGAATGAATGCCAAAAATCCAGACATACATATATTAAGTCTAATATTGTTATTTTTTACAATATTCTCAGTTCTCTGATGTATTGTGA
>NC_056739.1:1952316852-1952356852 GCF_019279795.1 Protopterus annectens
ATGTAAAATACAATTTAAAAGAATACATTTTATTATTGTTAAGATAGTTTATTGTTTATACACTTTATTGCAGGTTTTTGAAACTGAATCCATTTTTAAGAGAAAATATAAGAACACAAGAACTGCAACTCAGAATTAAATGTTGGCTGTTGTCTTTCAACTTTTCCCAGTTAGGGGTCGCCACAGTGGAACTCCGGTCCGCTAATGATTGGCAGTAGATTTTCATGAACACCGAGGTGCCAGCTTGATGTTCAACCTTTAACGAAGGCACGCCCATTTACACATGTCTTCCAAATGCCCACCCAACCGCGGGGAGGATATGCAGATGACCACTATGAAAGATATATGCATACTGTATAATCTAAATAATGCACCAAGAAAAACAAAAACACTGTAAAAACTAACAGACATTTTAACCAGAATAGGCAGTTATTTACATCTCTAGTAATACACTTAACATGGAATGTGCAATGCACAACTAATGCCTGTGGTGATAGTTTCTAATTAAAGAGTAAACTACTCATTTACATATTGATTTATACCCACTGAAAATTATTACCAAATGATCCATAAGTTGGAATACTTAATCATATACCCAAAAATTTGTTGGAATATTTCTACAAATCCTGACATGACATAACTTTCATAAGATAATTGGGAATTCTTTTCTTCTTAACCAGTTTACTCATGATGATATTAAACATACTATGAAATATCCTTATGTAGAATATTTTTCAAGGGTAAATCTAAAAGGCAATGATAACATGTGTAGTCTTGGAAATTAGAGATAACATGCCTTAATAAGGATTCTTTAAAAATGAAGCCAAACCTTATAAATTGAGTTACAAGACCAAAGTATATAGAAAAGGTCATCAGCTGCGATATCTTTACACATTGACAATAATAACATTGAGAAGGTAATTTGCCTATTGTTGACAGTTTATATACTGAAAATAAGCATCATACAATAACACGAGTTGCTAATGAATTCATTTTAGATATGGAAATAATGTATAAATGTTCTGTTAAATTAATTGCCAGTTTGAAAAAAAAAAAACATGTATTTCTTTTAGAAATGATTTGCCAACTTATACTTAGAGATTATAATATAATTATAAAGACAGGAGATTTTTGGTATAGTTCATCCAAGATTAAATTTGTTCTAATTCATCTTTATTGTATTTTTGGAATTAATTTTAACATCATTCTGCCAATCCTCTTTCAAATTCAAGAGGTGGTAAGCTGAAGTTTGCAAGTCTCAAGGGCAATAATACTGATTGAAATGTATGTTATCATTTTCTATTAAAGGGTAAAAGTAGACATCAGCTTGGAGATTGTTCAGCATGAACTGGTATATTATATATTGGGATATTTGGGTTTTCCACAAGTAGTTATAAAAGGAGGAACTCATTAACTGCATCCATTTTTAAAAGAAAATCTATGAAACATAGTTTTAAACAAGAACATAACAGAGTCAAATACTTTGATATTTTGTCAAGGAAGTGAGGTGCTTTGGCTGAAACCATAATCTTCAGGTATCTCCTTAATTCCAAATAAAAATAAAAAATTAAGGTTTGATAACTTTAGTCTTTAGTGTTACAGAGGCTCTTCACAACGATTCTAGATTTTTTTGTTCTTGAACAAATTAATTTGAAATATATTGATTGTTTAAAGCATTCTGGTAAAATTCATGAAACAGTAGTATAAAAGTAAAAAAATGAGGGAAAAACATTATTAATTTTGATTATTGAAGGGTTTGCCAATAAGTTAAATTTCAATATAGATCACATTTTATATCATCTTTTATTTTATTGCAGAGATGTAAAGGTGGGTGGAAGATGTGGTCTTATCAGTTTATTTAAAAATAGCGCACGTTTTAAATAATAGCTTCTGGGCCAGCTAACTCTTACATTTTCCCCAATGGTCTTATATGTGTGTGTGTATGTATATATATATATATATATATATATATATATATATATATATATATATATACCATGTGCATCAGTCTGTGCATACAGGAAAATGTGCAGTAGGACTGGAGCAAAAAAGATGAAGCCTGGGGGGAGTAGACAACGAGACCAGAGGGAAGTGAGCAGTATTTTTAAAATGAGTTTAGTGTAGTGGAAAGTTAAATATATTTTCAGTAGTTAATTCATGAATAACCATATTGTTTTCATTCATTCACAATCTTTTTTAAAGTCAACAGTCATTCAGGGCATTGTGGATTACTGAATTGAAGGTAAGTAATTGTTTTAAATGTGCAGAAAAACAGAGTTTTTATTTTCTTTTTGTGTGTTTGTGTGGAGGGTTGTGTGTGTGAATTTGTTTGAAATTGACAATATTTATGTTCTTTTTTTCTTGACCTCTTCATTTTCTCAGTTTAAAATAAGGGCTAGCTAATGTGCATTTGTATTGTGTGAAATAAGTTGGAATAGGCTTTAGGCTATTTTTGTTTTGGTGGGCTGGGAGGTAGCTAACTGAACTGTGGATTAAAGTAACTTCCTTTCTTCATTAAATCAGGTTAAAGTGTGGTACTAAGAGCTGGCTAGTGTTCATTTTGGAGAAATAGATTGGAATATGTATTCTCTTTTTGTGAAGAGGGGTTGGCTAGCAGTGCTGTAAATGAGAGTAACTTGTCCTTTTCAGTTGCTCAGTTTAAATACTGCCATTAAGGGCTAGCTAATGGGCATTTCTATGACTAAATCTGAATATGAATGCTTTTTGGGTTGTAGCTAGCTGTATTGTGGGTGACAGTAACTATCCTTTTCATTTGATCATGTTAAAGTCTGGCTAGTGTGCATTTTTGTGAAATATATTGAAGTTTTGAGAGGATGGCCAACTGAGCAGTTGAAAAAAGTAACTTCTCGTCTAAATTCATTCATCATAAAATTTGGTACTAAAGGCTAGGTAGTGTTCATTTGTGTGAAATAAATTGGAATATATATGTTATTTTTTGGGGGGAGTAAGTTGGCTAAATGTGCTGTGGATGATAATAACTTGCACTCAGTTTACAGTTGGGCATTAAGGACCACTGTGTATTTGTGTGAAATAAATTGGAATATTTACTTTCTGGACAATTTTTGTACAAAACACATTTTAAACTGTAAAAAACAAAATAAACAAACAAACAAAAAAAATGGATCTCAAAAGCCAACATTTTTTTAAAGTTTAATAAACATGCAACAAGCATAGCTTTCAGGATATTTCCCTTCCTGATTGGTTGAGGAAAGGAAGTATCCCAAAAGATATGCTCGTTGTGTGTTTATTAAACTTTTAAAAAATTTTGGGCATTTGAGATCCATTTTGGGTTTTTTTTTGTTGCTTGAAGTATTTTACCATTGATCTCATTCACCCATCCTTATCCTTTGTGAGAGTGTTACATTTGAAACTGCCCCCAATTTTATAGAATGTCCTTGTCTTTGCCTAATATGTTTGGTCTGCAACTTACCCTCTTATTATTTGCTCAGCTTACAGTTTGTCATTATATGACTAGCTCACGTATAGTTTGCAATTGCATGAACTATACTGCAGTATTTATTTTGGGTGCTGTATTTGTGTAACCAAGCTGAAACTATTCATGGTTTTTCAAAATATCCCTAACTTTGCTTCATTTTGATCTGTTCCAAAGAAAATCCGAGGTTTTCTGGCAAATCTCTGAAGGCCACATTCATTAAATTCTGATGACCGTTTAACTTTCAGACCTTTCAGAAAATGTATGCCAATGTAAATGTTGCTATTGTAGCAGTTTTGTGAGTATATAAGAGCAATATTTAGAATCAGTCTGATTTGTAGACCTTGTCCCTCATTATGTTTTTGCCTGTCTCTAATTCTTATACAAAGAGGTTGAGATTTATTGATTTTTTATCATGGTCAGATAAAGTAAATACAACAAAGGGGTTATTTATTGGATGACTCCACATGACCATCACTATAAGTTTTAGTAATTAAAATCTCTCTGATTTGGAGCCATTTTTCACTCATTATTTTTTGGCATTCTCTGATTCTTATGGTAAGAGGCTGAGAGTTATTATTTTTTCATGGTCAGATGGATGTGTATACAGCAAAGTGGCTATTTATCAGAAGATCCAACACGACAATTACTTTTTCATTTTCATTGATTCTTTGTGATTTATATCCAGTCCTTCTCAGCTATGTATATATTAAACCTGAGTAATTCAAATATAATATTCAAGTTGATAAGGAGAACAGTGCTGTGGGGAGGAAAACAGCACAGAGATGAGGGTAGGGCATATAGATTATATGTTAACTAAGAATACTTACGTTGTTTCTGTGATCTTGTTTAAGTATGTTAAGGTGCAACAGCTTGTCATCTTATATTGTTGAGAGGACCAGAGTATATTTATAGATATTACTTATACAACTAAAGTAATCTGAGTATGTCCTTGCTGAAGTTTGCTCTCTAGGGTTCACACAGACTTTGAATATTGGTTTGAACAACATTCAGGAAAAAATGACCCTCTTAGTTAAAATTAGTGTAACTTTCTGAATCATGGCAGATTAAGTTTTGCAAAGCTGATTCTTTTTGCTTGTGCCCATATTCTGCATGTGCCACTTTGATTACTTTTCCTCATATGTAAAACAGAGACTGGGTAGTGGTAGTTTTGAATTTTTAAAATCAAGCTTGCTTTATACTGGGACAGATTGAACTGTGTGTGTGTGTGTGTGTGTGTGTGTGTGTGTGTGTGTGTGTGTGTGTGTGTGTGTGTGTGTGTGTGTGTGCGTGTGTGTGTGTGTGTGTGTGTGTGTGTGTGTGTGTGTGTGTGTGTGTGTAGGCATGTGTATAGCTATGTATATCTATGCATGTTTGTATATAAATATATATATTGATATAGATATAGATATAGATATACAGATATAGATATAGATATCTGTGTTTGTATTTTACAAGTCAGTCATAGCCAAAGCTTAAAACAGGAGTATTCTATTCACAGTTAGTATCATCCTATCATTTTTGTTTTTTTAACTGGTTTATAATTTTGAAATTTTTAAAGAAATTTGAAGTGAGGCACATGTGCTGACATGACATGACACTGATTCAGTTGAGCTCAGCAAAGAAAAGTAAAAAAAAGCAAAAGAGGAGGCAATTGAAGCAATGTTTGGATCTATTTTGAAATATTAAATGCCTTCAACATCATTTATTGTTAATGAAATTCTGAAGAAATGAAAGCTGGTACATCAAACGTGCCTAAGCTAGAAAACACACTCGGTTCAGATGACCCACAGCCAAAAAGTGAAAATGAATCATCTTCTATAAGCACTGACAACCAGGGAGTGAAAGGAAATGTCATCAAGAGTCAACAGCAACAGGATAAAAACAATAATGGAGAAGAAAGACACTCTGTTAAAGAGTAACACCAAGACTTTGATGAAAACACTAGAAATATTTTGATTTATTCCGATATCACTGCTTGGTCAATAACAATTCCAGATGACTTGAGAGTTAATCTGATTAAGGGGGAAGTGAAACTCTTCAGAATAAAGATGAATCACTGCACCACACAAATTAAGTTTAAACAAGAAACCAGAGCTACAGAATAAAACAAGAAATGTATTATCTCTAGCACCTCAGCAAAAAAGCTTGAAAGAAGAGACACATTAAATAACCCAACAAATAAAACAACACTTCAATAAATCCAACTAAATAACTTAATTGATTACATATTTCCAACTACAATCCCTATTTAACTCCTTAGGGAAAAGTGTATTATATTTTAAAATATAAACAGTTTCTTTATACAACACTTTAAAGATGAATAATTATCTGCTGTTCAGTGAGAAAGAGAAAAGATCAAAGGAGGCAGTCAACATCTGACAGCTTTGTGGTTTTATAAATCTTTACCAAATGGAGAAAAAGTGCTGAAAACCTGGTGGCTTATTCAAAATGAAAAAAAATGTTTCTTTTGTTTTAGCTGCAGACTTTTTGCAAATAACAATATCCAGATTTTATTGGCTTTAAGACCTCATGGAAATTATATTCAAAAGTTCATTACCATGAGATATCTGAATCATATCTCTCTCTTGCTTAGAAAAATGTAAGGCCTTGGCAAGGTGACTGAAATTCTGAAAATTTGTTGATACAATCCATCAGGTGGAAATGGGAAAGGAAAGAAAAATGGAGAGGCATTTTACATCATCTTTTGGATATAATTATGTTTTTGCCAAATAAAAAATATCTTTTTATGATGATGCAAAAGATATGTCATCAGCAAACGGCACTTTTTGGAGTTGGTAGAATTGCCCCTAAAATACTACCCAACTTTGTAGGAACATTTTGTAAAATTAATCATGCTATTCCTTCTTAAAGGAAATCAATTTCATGGTTAATGCCAAAAATTCAAAATTAATTAATTTATCTTCCTGGAAATTATGTCAAAGAAAAAATAGTGGCAGGTATTACAAAAGCAAAGTACTTTGAATTATTTTCAATAGCAATCCTGATGTTTCACACCTTGATCAAATATGTGAAGTGATCAGATATGCTCATACTGAAGATGGTAAAGTAGAAATAAATGAGTTGTTCTTGGTCTTCTTTCAGATTTCTGTGAAGACTAATGCTGAACTCACAGAAGAGATCTTGACTTAACTGGATAGTGATGGACTGGAAATATGGTTAGGGATATGACAATGCTACATCTATGAGTAGTGTTTGGCAAAAATCAAAGAAATTAATCCAAATTCCTTATTTGCATGCTGAACAAATCATTCTCTGAATTTCTATGGAGTTCATTCTTTTGAAAGTGCTTCATCATGTGTGTCATATTTTGGAACTTTGGAAAAAAATGTAATTATTCTTTTCAGTTTCACCTCATCAATGGAAAATATCACAGATTACACATGGCAATATCAACCTTTGAGGTGCTGTGAGATTCAAAAGAAAATATGGATGCAAGAGGGTCAGCCAAGATTTTTCACTCTGCTGTATGTGAGTTTTCTTTTCTGGGTTATCTGCTCAGATACAAAAATAGTTGCAAACAGCCAGAATCAGTCTTGAACAATGTATAGTGAAACTCTAAGCTTTACAGCTTTTCCTTGAAGATCAGTGTACAGAAATTGTGGAGAAGGCCATTAATTAAGCAGCAACAAAATGTAATGAAGTAAACATGTGCATAAAAAAAATGATCACATTTCAAAGAAGAATGCCAGGAGGAACAAAAAAGATACAGGTCTTGCACTGTCAGAAGAAATCAAAAGGGCAATGCTTGAATGCTTTGATCATTTTCACCATGTACGGCATACTCATTCTAAAGCAATGGATCAAATAATGTCAGTGTTTGCTACCATTCAGCCCTTTTCTATGATTTTTGCAGAAGAACAACTCTGGAAATGTTTACCAAGTATAATAGAAATTTATGATGAATTTTCTGGTGAAGATATTTTAGTCGAACATTTTCGACTGTGAAGACATTTGAAAGCTGTTAGAATCCATCCTGGAGAAACAAAGACATGGACAGTATTGCAGTTTCTTAAATTTATTGTGAAATGGAATTTTTATGAATCTCTTCCAGACTTATCCTTATGTCCATGACTTTTCTCAAATATTTGTGTTTCTATTGCATCATGTAAAAGAAACTTTTCAAAATTAAAATTATTTATTTATTCATTTGTTTATTTATTTGTCTTTGTTGATTGAGAAATTCTGACTGGGAAGAGTCTCTTTTTAACTGAGACCTAGAGGGAAAAGGTCCACCATGGTACATTTATATTAACAAGTGAATTTAAATAGTTCTCAGAAAATCAACAATTGCTTTTCGCAGAAAAAAACAAACATAGTTCCAAGACAGGTATATATAGCAAAGCATTTAAAGTAAATGTGTTTTTGATCAGCTATGAGTGAAGATAAATTGACAAATCTGCTTATATGATCTATTAGGCATGAATATGCAAAAAAGATACATTTTGACAAAGTTGTTGATACATTTGTGAAAATAGAAACTGTGATGTCTTTATTCTACTCCAACAGGCCAGTTTGTAGGTGCAAGTACTCCCATTTCTCAAAAATACATTAATGGAATTTTTGCACTGTTTTTACTGTAATATTTTTATTTATCCATTTTACTTGCATGATTATGTATACTAACTTCAATAAAAGGATAAAAACTCACTGGAGCCACCACAACTGGTTATTTAAATAAAGTTTTAACAGGTCATGGTGGCTCTAGTGGGTTTTCTTTTTTTCATGTATGATATATTTTACCACTGTAGACTTTTACTTCTTCCTTGACTGCTTTGGATTTTTACTGAAGTTCAATAAAAGGAAATGTTCACTGTTTTATTTTCTGGCCATTATTTGTTTCATTTTTGTGATTATTACTGAAAACTTTTGTCATAGTGGGAGAGTGGGAGTAAAAAAGTTTCTCTGCTCTGAGAAGAGGGTGTCAAAGAAATTCTCAGTTCAGAATGTCACTTGTTCAGAGCTTATTGTAAGCACTAAATAAGCTACAAATTACTACAGGACTCAACTTTCCTTACTTGTCTAGAGGAAAACAGTTTTTAGTACTTAATAAATAAGCACCTATCCAGGCATGTCTAAGGGTCAGCTCTTGATGTTTTCTCCTGTCTACTTGATGAATCTGGGCATCTTGGGGCAATGCAGCAATTGCCTCATGTACGCAGACAACCCTCTCCTCCTACCACCCAACACTACAACTTGTGAGCGATGCACTTATATAGCCAAATTGGAAGCAAAGCTCTCTTCACCCAAGACTGAACTTGACAGTCATGAGGAGAAGGTAAACACTTGCACCACACCGCACTCATCACATAGTCCCACAAACCCTACACCACCAAAGCACACACATAGAAACACAAAATACACACCTACATTCATGGAGGCTCTCATTAAAAATCTACCCAAGCAACAGGGACCGCCAAAGCAGAAATGCAAGCAACCTCCAACCTCCAATACAACCCAAATGGCACATAGCTCACAAACTCAGTGTGCCACTCAACCACAGCCCATAAGGCATAACAATGTACCCAGCACTCTAGTTATAGTTGACTTTATAGTCAGGCACACTGATGTTCCACTCACCAGGCTAAACAAGGAGAAAGTTACTGTCAGCTGCCAATCTGGTGGTCCCCTGCCATAAACAAACTCTACAACAGAAGAAAGAAACTGTTGCAAAAAAGAGTAAAATCCCATGATTGGAGTAACTCCGTGGTCAGCCTCAGTAGGAAGCTGAGATCCCTCATAAAATCTTCCAAAGCTAGTTACAAAAACAAAATTGCCACTGATTCTAAAGACAACCACAAAGCATCCTATAGCTATCTCAAGAATTTCAATGGCAACACTCAGACCTGCCTGAGTTACAGCACAATGGCATTAAATATACAGAACCAACTGATATTGCCAACATCCTGGCAGATAGGTTCAGTGCTAACTTTACCTCTCTCTCACCCCCTAAAGGGCCCATCTCTATACCGGAAGAATGCAAAGTTCTGTAATCATGGATGCACAAGTAAAAACACACTCTCCAAAGCCAGGAACACAGCATCCATAGGACCTGACAACATCCCAGACTGTGTTCTACATGAACTACAGAACGAACTGGCACCCCACCTAAGTACCATGTTCAATCATAGGCTCACCTCAGGCTTTGTGCCCACTAAATGGCACACAGCAATGGTTATCCCACTCCACAAAGGGGGAGCCACCACAGACCCCGGGAACTACTGCCCCATTAGCCTGATGAGCATGGTCTGCAAGGCTATGGAATGTATCATCATGGAACTTATAAACAATGACATTGGTAATCTTCAAACTCTGAACCCTTCCCAGTTCAGGTTTTTAAAAAGCAGATCATGTCTCCTAAACCTGACAGACTTCTTTGAAGCGGTCACCAAAGCTGTAGATGAGGGTAAGGTGGTCCACACAGCCTATCTAGATCTCGCCAAGGCTTTCAACAACATCCCCCCACTCTGGAATTATAAACTCACTAAACTAGGTATAAATCCCTATGTCACAAGATGGGTTGCCAACTGGCTCAGTGACAGAACCCACACAGTGAAAGTAGCAGACTCTAAGTCCAACTTCAGACCAGTGACAAGTGGAGTACCTCAGGGTTCAGTCCTAGGTCCTCTCCTGTTTGGTATCTACTTCTCTGAAGTACAGGCTAACACAGAAGGTCTTTGGCTAACAAAGTTCGCAGATGACTGCAAACTAGGAGCCATAATCAAAACTCATAACGATGTAGACATCCTACAAAGGGCCTCACTGAGACAGATGCCTGGCATCAAAGCCATGGCCTCAAGCTCAATGCCAAAAAGTACATTGTCATCCCTTTTGGTAAAAACTTTGTACCATGAACTACCACATAGGCGGTAGTCTACTTAACACCAAAAGTATGATAAGAGACCTTGGGACACAGGTGGACAGTAGTCCCTCCTTTGATAATCACATCGCCACAGTAGTCAGGAAATCCTTCTATGTGGCACACCTCATCACAAAAGGTTTTTCATCCAGGAAAAAAGAGGTCATTGTTCCCCTCTACTCATCATGGTATGTACCTCACAAGACATCTACAACAACTAGAAAGGCTGCAGAAATACCTCACAAAGAGGATTACCAGCCTCAAACAGATGCCCTACGCAGACCGTCTCAAAAAACTCCAGCTTTACTTTGTTGCATATCACTTACTCAGAGGCGATTTCTGCCTAACATGCAAAGCTATGTCAAACCCAGAGCTGTTGGACATGCTCCACTTAAAGAAATCCCAATCCCTCCAAGCTACACGCTCTAGGGACCTAAACCTTGTCACCACAATAAACAGAACATGCTGGAGGGATAGATTCCTGTCCCAGAGACTTCCCATACTCTGGAACAAACTACCTATATATATCAAACAAAGCTCCTCATTAGCACTCTTCAAGATAAATCTTGATGATTGGATGGGAGATAGGAAATTCACCCCGGGAATCACTTCTGTGGCTCTGCTTGACAGGGGCACAGGAAAATAATATTCTTGGGTGGCAAAAGCCAGGGTACCATTTGGCTAGGCTTATATAGGCCCTAGGGCCAATAGCCTAGTACCTACCTATGAACCTATATATAATAACAGTGTATGCTTTTGAATAATAAAATATTGTTTTCTTTCATATTTTCTATAAGCAGATTCATCATATCTTTCTGGACTGGGGATCTTACCTGGTTTTAAAGAAGTAAAGGCCTCAAAAAGTACATAGAAATAAAAATCAGCTTGCAGTGTATCCAGTATTTCACTTGTAATTTTTATGAGACTTTTATGAGATTGAAATTAGCTAAGAAACTATTTATGTCAGATAATTTGATGTGACAGTTCAGTGACTCATGTATAGTGTAATAAGTGCTATAAAGACTCTTTAGCAAAACATTGCTTTAAAATAAATAATATTATTGAAATTATAATAAAGTTTTAATTTACTTTGAAGCAGATTAGCAGGAATAATGGTCCATTCAGCTCACTTAATTTAACATTTGGTCTCAAAATGTGATTGAGTAGTGGCTTGTGGTGTATTTAATTAATTCTGAGCTGAAGTTAAAGCTGACCATTTAGATTTTTTCTATGAATTCTTATAAACTGTATCCAAGGTAGTAATCAGTAGCTCTAATTCAGTTATCTTTTGTGTTCAACATTTTCTTTAGATAAGATGCTGTACTAATTAGGATCTCTCTTAATGTAACTGTACATGCTGACTGTTTAGAATCAAATGATAAATTATTATCCAGAATATTTTGAAAGTAGAAGTTTGAGAATAATAGAATTTCACTGAGTGTATAATTTTCTGTTGGCAACCATGGGTCAGGTCTCCTGTTAGATTTTGGACTTACGGCTGTCTTATGTTTAATACAGAGATATATTATGTGATCTGTGAATGATTGTGGTTCAGTTTTGTGTTTCAAATCTTATTTACTCCAAGATCATGAGAACAAAAAGAAGTCAATTCTTCACCACATGTTATATGGGGGAAAGAAGAAAACATAACATTTACAATCAGGAAACAATTGTTTATATGGCTGAAATAAGTTTCTTATTTAACTGAGATTTTTAAGAAAGTAGCATCATGTTACTGAAAACAATTTCAGAGCCTACACTATTGTATTTAGAAATTAAGGTTAAGTATCAGTTGTGTCTTTCGGCTTTTCCCGGTTAGGGGTCGCCACAGCGGAACTCCGGTCCGCTAATGATTGGCAGTAGATTTTTATGTGCCGAGTTGCCAGCTCTGATGCACAACCTACAATGAAGGTATGCCCATTCATGTATGTCTCCACACAGAAGACACTCTAGCTGAGAATAGAACAGGACAACGTCATACTGTGAGGCGACAACACTACCACAGCACCACCACCACAGTAATAAGGTTAAGTATCAGTCTCTAACCAAAATATAGTTGCAGTTCTACAAAGAAGGTAATGCATGAAACATATCTTATAAATTAATTACCATCATCACATAGTGCATAGTATTACTATTAATATGTTCCAGCAAGGATAGGACTGTTATATCCAATAATAATAAACCTCCCATCTGTGTCATCTTTAGCTTAAGTAGAAAAGGACAATTTATATTGATCAGTATAGTCACACCGTTTTTATTAGTAGAGTTGTCAGTTGTAAACATGTAGTGAATTCATTTTCATTTATGTTCATCAAACTGTGTAGCTTGCATATAAGCTTCCTATACTAAACAGGCATTATTATCCATTTAATAAATTATATGACAAATATCTATCCTTTCTTTGGAAATCTGGAGACTTTCGAGATTCAGTGATGAATTTTTTAATTGTGTAATTTTCTAATTTATTTGAGTACTGTTGCAGGGTATAGATAACCTTTGCAATACAACAGGATTATGAAATTGAACATTATACTAGGTATGTAAGCTATATGAAGCATATGACTAGATAAGTGATGAGTGTTCTTACACCATACAAGAACTGCTGGCAACTGTTTGGTAATAGTAACACAAAATTCTATGCAATTGTCCAAGAAGTTAATAAAGATTTATGCAATCAGCCCCATGACTGTGTCCACCTATAGTTAGCATGAGAGGTTTCATAACTAAATCAATTATCAAAGCAGAAACACCAGTAACATTTACATCTTTTCTTAAAAATGACTAGCCACAAATTTAAGTATTTGAAGTTAATATCTCCCAGCTGACAAGAATTACCAGTAATATGTGATCTCTGTATACTCAACTATCCTGTATATCTCACAAATATGATTCAAAGTAATGATGATATATAAATCAGCAAGGTACTAATAACAAAGTGTGGTTTTCATCAACTGACAAATTCTAGTTATATCATTCACAAGATGAATTCCCTTCCATGTAAAAATTCTAAGTCTAATTGAGTGGAGTAAGATAAAATCTGATTCATTGTCTGCGTTTTGACAAAAATTGTCTTGCCTATAATGCTGTCAAGCTGACAGGTATTTAAACAAATTTTTGGCATCATAAAATCTACAACTGTTTAGGCATCTAGCAGTAATTAAAAGTAAGAAATATACTAGTTCCTAATTCATATTCACGACTATTATGGAAGAGCAAAGACATCTTTCAGTTACTAGACTAGATAGTCTTCCAATATTGTTAATGGAATTCATGTTAGTACACATCAGCTACCACTCATTTAAGGTGAGTGACTAATACAAGAGCACCAAGTAATATGTAGGCTAATGCACATAGTTGCCAAACTGTTAGTTTATTCAAAATTAATGCATAACACATTGGGTGGTATGAGGCACATTTTGAATACTAAGTTAGCCTACAACTGGCATCAGATTGTAATAAGTACGTTAACTAAGTAGCTATCTATTATTCATGACAAATAACAGTTATGTAACAGGTAAATATCACTGCATCAAAGTCTTGCCTATAATACATACTTTGGAAAGCTATAACTAGTACCAATCGTGTATCTCCATGTTCAGTTAATTTGTCTTCATTCGGGAACTTCTTTAGTAAATACTCTTGAAATGGTACCATTCATGTATGTAAGCATTTAGACCAGCAATTTTGTAAAATGCGCATACTTGTTTGCTATATATTGTAGTCAAGGTGTATTAATTGATATTAACATGAGTTGCTTATTTAATTTCATTTAAATTATATTATCAGAGTTAAGATTTCATGTAAATCAGTCCTACTTGACACGCAATACAACCTAGTCATTTTATCAATAAGCAGCTATAACGACTATGCTTATTATGTTGCAACCAGTGAAAAGTTAGCACTTTATCTATTCTACTAAATAACATTGTATATAATTATGTTTCAAATCATAAAAGCACTAATCCTTGGTGGGACCAAGCAAGTTAAACTCTGATCTGTGAGGATAACTCACTGAATATGCTGTACACTCATACTGTACTAGTTAAAGCTCTGTATATGTCACCAAGACAGAAGCCATTCCCTATGCATACAACATCCTCCGTAGCTTCTTATATGCCATTATAGATAATGACCATTGTACATTTCTAAGAAAATTCAAGGCAAGGGGATATTGGGATATATAATATGTACAACAAATCCATCATAGATTCATTATGATTGTGTGAATGTGTAAGGATCCAGAAATGGAGCTCAAAATGGCTACAGCTGCAGCCCCCCAAACAAAGGAAACAAGGCTTATACCATTTCTATTTTTATTTAAACATATTTTACTAAACCTAATGACCTGCACCAAGGAGCAAGTGCAAAACATCACCTCAAAACAACAAAAATACACTAGAAAATATTAAAACTGCTATAGGATGACGAAAGAGGAAAACAAACCCCTGAACTCCTGTACGGTCATGCAACATTTATCTAAAGATGATACATCACAGAAAAAGCAGTTAGACAGACCTGGAACTCACAGATGGAGGGAGGTGAGGTGGAAGTCCTCTCCATGTGACAGCAGATAAATATACTGCTTGTCGATGCAGCACTCATCTTAAGTTTAAATGCGGGTGCTAACTTAAGTGAAGGTTAATTGCCCAGGGGAAACTTTTATCCTTTTTGCTGGATAATTATTATTCTAGCTGAACTTTCATTTAGATCAATGGCTATTATTAAAATATGTTATTATTCAAGCTATGCAATGGTTATTGTCACAATCGTTCACACAAGTAGAATGAAAAAAGTAGTGAAGTCATTTACAGCTCATTCTATGTGACTACTTAGCACCCAACTGAGTTAATCAAAAACACTAGTTTAATGTCTTCTGATGATTTTGTTATTATGTTTTAGACAGGGGAAATGACCATCTAGCAAAAATATGGTGCCACAGCTGCAGTGGCACGGAAATAATTTTACATTTAATGAATATCTAACAAAACAAACAGAGGTAGCACATATTCACAAATGCCATGCCCTGTTATTCAAGGAATGCAAAACCAGTGTGGGGAAGAAACAGTTAATAAAACACACTTGAATATAATCTTAACTAGCATAGTGACTATAAATCATTGCCTAAAATGTTTCCATAATGAAAAGTATACTGGTATCATACCAAATAACATGCACCTTTGTTAGGCTGAAGAGTAGAAAAGTTTAACCTAGCTTGATATCAAGTATTATTAATCACTTGTTCACCACAGGATGATGCCATATTTGTCGCTGAATGTGTTTTCAGTAAAAACAGATAAATAGCATTTTCACATACTTACTTATGCCTTGTAAAAATTGTTTGGGTTCAATTAAGGTAGTTAGCGTAACTTGTAATGGTAGAAGTCACTTGAAAGAGTTGTTATAAATACTGCGTATGACAGTTCATGATTCAACGCATTCAGCTCTAATCTATGTTTATTTGTAGAGAACACATATAAATTCTACTTTTAGTCACAAATGACTGCTCAGAGTTAATAAGTTTAATGTAGTTCAATATGGTTTAGATCAAAGAGTTTGTCAGAAACATCTTACTAGCAATAGCTATTTGAATAAGCAATTACAAATGTGTGACAGTTCCTTAAGAGTTTGTGTTTTGTATTCAGTTCCATTCCATGAGAAAGTCACAGTTGCAGGGCAAGGCATTTAAAAATATCTTTATGAAATTATTTCTGAAATTAGTAGTGAAATAGCTTTTTGGATTAATTTCTAAATTATGTAGCCAACATTTTTCTCATTTGCCTCACTTATTGCTTTAAATCAGTTCTAATTTTTGACTTAATTCAATTCCATGATTCAACTTCTTTACAGCCAGCCTAACTTTATATGCATCAGCTACACTCAACAATTTATTATCACTGCCCAATAGGTGTGGAAAATCATGTATTCTGTCTATTACATATGAGCACACAGCTGAAGCTGGGCTTACCTCTTGACTACATATGTTATTAATTGTGTGGTTAATATTCTCTTGGATCTATCCCCCCCAAAAAAAACCTCAGGTAATACTATTGCATCTGTGTGATCTTCCTCTCAGTGACATTGCTTTAAGCAGTTCAATTCTCTACTTGCAAAATTTAGCTTTGGAGCCATGGTGTTCTAATTACCTTTTAGGGCAGATAGACTAGCCTCAGATTTTCTTAAACATATTTTAATGACAGTTAATGGATTTTTGAATTCCATTATATTATTTTAAAGATTAGGGATCACTGATGCAATAATTTTATTTTCTAATGCACATGCAGTTCAAATAGATAGTTCATGAGCAGCTACATGAGATTCTTTATTATTTAGGTAGAAATGTATGGAGTCCATCACTAATGCATTTCAAACTACTGAAACATTCACCATTGCATATTAGATTATTATCTCCTTCTATATGAAAACTTACAAGGCACCCTTCTTGAGAGTATTTTGATATTTATTTTTTGCAGACTTTTTTAGGGAAGTACATTGGTAACCTTGGTGGGTCCATATTTTTACATTTATAAATTCCAGAAATGGTTATTGCCTTCTTGCTTTTTGCCATTCTTGGTTTAAATTGTAATTTTTAATTCTTATGGGCAAGAAGTATCTCTTAGTCAAAGAAAGTAGCATGTTACCTGGCTTTATCTTCAAGTATTGATGTAATCATATCCCTTGTGAAAATAGCTGATTTAAGATCTCCTGGAAAACAATAGCCAAAGTACAATCATTCAAGAGGTTTACAATGTGAGATAGTTACAAAGTCTCAGAAATGAATAATTTCCATAAAACAACATGTAAATGGAATGCCCCTATGGCATACCTCTCAACCTCTTAAAGCAAGAAATCTGGACAAAGCAATAAATAAAAGTGGGGCAAAGGCCCCAAAATAGGGACAGTTATTAAATATTGCTCTTACAAACTTAGAAAGCTGATAGAATAACAGGTTTTGCATTGGCATAGATTTTTGAGGGGTATGAAATCTGAAACTCAAATGCCTGTCAGTATTTTCTAACTTTAGTCTTCAATGATTTGCCACTAAATTTCCAGAAAACCAGAATTGTATGAAAATGGACCAAAAATATAAGGCAAAAATCTGGAGATTCTGAGAAAATCTGTGCAGTTGAGAGGTATGGACAATATAGCCTTCAATATCTGTAGCTCAAAGCATGGACTACATGTATTCTTGCTTTATCTAGTATGCCATTGCTAAAGCATTTTGAATTCCACTGATAGTAAACAAATATTGAAATGTAATTCCTCTAACTCACAGCTACATTATATTCATTTGTTTATTTAGTTCTTAACATCTCCTATTTACATAAGTTATTTTACCAAGTTACTAACATTTGGAAAGGAACACATCTGAAGAATATACTTTTTCAGAGCAGAAAAAATCAAAATGAATGACTTGCTACATTACTATCATTTTTGATAACTCTCACCTAAAATGAGCAACATATTATAATATACAGTATCCTGCCTACAAAAGCATCTAATACTATTTCACTTACCACCATGATCTTCTTAGAATATGCAGAGCATACATTTGCTTCTTTTTACGATCTAGTAAGTTTGTACATTTTAAAAATCTGACATAGCTACCACCTCAAATTAAGAAATCAAAGTGTTACACTTATACTATGAGGTGCACTTTTCCTGTTAGATCACTTGCCTCCTTGTCATTTTAGTTATGTACATCAAAAAAGTTTGACTGATCCATTCTGACAGACAGTAAATGTGTGAGGACCAAGAAGTATTGTGTACATGTTCTGTCCATGCTGGTCAGGAAACCTGAACTGCCTCTTTTGAAACCTGTCAAACTACATGAGGCATGTTTTTCAAAATGCTCTTGAACAGAAGACATTATTTGTTGTGACTTATTGCAATAAATCTGTCTCCTTATAATTCAATCTCTTCTGCAGTTTTAACCACAAAAGAAACAGCTGTAATAGATTTTTTGAAAGGTCTTGGATACTGCAGGTTGCGCTCTGCCATTTCTGAGATTCTGACTGATGCAGTAAAACAAAGTATAATAAATGTTACAAGCTACTTACCTACCCAGTCACATTGCCTTGTCTAGTAGCATTACAAATTATTAAAAAAAATAAGAACATTTTTTAAAACCAGAACAAACTCCCACAACCCATATTGCATCTTTACTTGGGTTTTTGTTATTAGATTAAAGTTGAGCTATTCAGCTTCAGAATGCTGAGTCCAGAATATTGCAAGTGATAAACTATGAATGCACCAAAATGTTGAGATGCCTGGGGAAATGCTGAGTTTAGGTATTCCATGGGTAGATTCAAGGCATGCAGTCCAGGTGAACATTGAGAAAGCTAGCTAAATTTTCCAAATGCCCCAAAGCACCATCTCTTTAAGTGACTTGCTCAAAGTCAGATGGTAGGCAAATGAAGGATGATTGCATAAGCACAGGAAGAAGCTCAGCAGCTTACAGCCTTAATCCTCGGCCCTAACTTCCATATGCGTGTGCGTGTTGTGTGCGTGTGTGTGTGTGTGTGTGTGTGTGTGTGTCTGTGTGTGTGTGTGTGTGTGTGTGTGTGTGTGTGTGTGTGTGTGTGTGTGTGTGTGTGTAAGTGTGTTTGAACACACATGCACATATGTGTGCATGGCAGGACTAGGGATAGGACTGAGTTTAGAGCTTTCATTAGATGGAAGTGTGTGCAGGGTTAGCATTAGAATTAGATATAGGGTTACAGTTTGTGTTATAGATAGGGTTAAGGCTACAGTTAGGGTTGGGTTAGTATACATAAGTAAGGGTGGTGCAGGATGGTAATAAGCAGAGGATCACACACAAAAGCAGCAAATGATTGTTCAGGATAGGAGGCAATACAACTTTTTTGTGGGGTAGAGCTTCATAGGTGGAATTGTGAAAGCCAAATGAGGGTAGAAAAGAAGTTTAGGCCAGTTTCTAGTGGCAAAAAGTTACACATTGAACAGCACAAACAGTGGTGAATGTGAACATACTATGGTGGGAGGCAAGACATAGATAGAGGCAAATATACAAGTGACAAATGATGATGGGAAGGTTGGACAACATACAGTGAATGAAGCATGCACAAAATGAAAGGGGCACACATGGCAGAAGGTAGGGTGGGGCATGAGTAGCTGTAAGCCATCTCCACCTAACCCAGAGGAACATTACTATGATCCATCACCATATGAGGGATCAGGGTGGACCCTGGTACTCACTTTACCCTCTTCTGATGGGCCAATGAAGGGGGCTGGCAAGATGATCAAATATACTATCTGCACTTGGATAATCTCCATCTAGGTATTTCACTTACCGGCTGCTCTCTTCACCACAGCCTCCACCTTCTGTTCCAGCTGTGGCCTAACTACATCAGGCAATGGGTTTAGCCTACCTACTGGTTAGGAGAAAGGACACCTTCCAGTGTGCAACTCTCAACCTTAATACTGTCATACTCAGTAGCAACAACCTTAGGTTCATAGGTTGGTACTAGGCTATCGGCCCTAGGGCCTATACAAGCCTAGCCATAACAATTCCCTGGCTATTTCTTCCCACACTGTTTACTTCCCTGGACCCCTGTCTAGCAGGTGATATGATCCCCGGGGTGAATTTCCTTTCTCCCATCCAATCGTCAAGGTTCCTTTTGAAGAGGGCCAAAGAGGCGTGCTGCTTGACATGTATGGGCAGTCTATTCCAGAGTCTGGGGAGTCTCTGGGTCAGGAACCTATCCCTCCAGCATGTTTTGTTTATTGTGATGACAAGGTTTAGCTCGCTGGAGCATGTGGCTTTGAGGGATTGGGATTTCTTTAAGTGTAGCATGTCCAACAGGTCTGGGTTTGACATGGCCTTGTATGTTAAGCAGAGATCGCCTCTGAGTAGACGATATGCAACAGAGTATAGCTGGAGTTTTTTAAGGCAGCCAGCATAGGGCATCTGCTTTAGGGTTGTGATTCTTTTAGTGAGGTATTTCTGCGGCCTTTCCAGTTGTTGCAGATGTCTTGAGAGGTACATACCAAATGGGGTGCTGTATTCTATAATGGGTCTAATAAGGGATGAGTACAGTGGGACAATGATATCCTTTTTTCTGGATGAAAAGCCCTTAGTGATGAGGTGTGCCACATAGAAGGATTTCCTGACTGTTGTGGTGATGTGGTTATTGAAGGTGAGACCACTGTCCACCTGTGTCCCTAAGTCTCTTATCACACTCTCTGTGTTTAGTGTACTGCCACCTATGTGGTAATTCACTGGTACATGTTTTTTCCCCAAGGGGATATTTATACATTTCTTGGCACTGAGCTTGAGCCCATGGCTCTGGCACCAAGCATCTGTTTCTGTAAGGCCCTTTTGTAGAGTATCCACATCATTTGGGGATTCAATAATGGCTCCCAGTTTGCAGTCATCTGCAAACTTTGTTAGCCAGAGTCCCTTAGTGTTGGCCTGTACTTCAGAGAAGTAGATGCCAAACAAGAGTGGTCAGGACTGAACCCTGATGTACTCCACTTGTCAGTTGTCTGGAGCTGGATTTGGAGTCAGCTACTTTTACGGTGTGGGTTCTGTCAGTAAGCCAGTTGGCAACCCATTGAGTGACGTAGGGATTAATGCCCAGCTTAATAAGTTTATCTATGATTCCAGAGTGGGGGATGGTATCAAAGGCCTTGGTGAGGTCCAGATAGGCTGTATGGACTGCCTTACCCTCATCCACGGCTCTGGAGACTGATTCAAAGAAGTCAATCAGGTTCAGGAGACAAGATTGCCCTTCACAAACCCAAACTGGGTGGGGTCCAGTGTTTGAAAGTTGACAATGTCTTTGTTTATAAGTTCCATGAAAATACATTCCATGGCCTTGCAGATCAGGTTCATCAGACTGATGGGGCAGTAGTTCCCAGGATCCAAGGTGGATCCCCCATTGTGGAGTGGGATAACTGTAGCTGTGCGCCACTCAGTGGGCATGAAGCCTGAGGTGAGGGTATGATTAAGCATGACACTTAGGTGAGATGCCAGTTCATATTGTAGTTCATGTAGTACACAGCCCGGGATGTCATCTGGTCCCATGGATACTGTATTCGTAGCTTTGGAGAGTGCATTTTTTTACCTGTGTTGCCATTATTACCGGAATTTGGCAATCTTCCGGTATTGATATGGGCCATTTAGGGGGTGAGAGGGAGGTGAAGTTGGCACTGAATCGATCTGCCAGGATATTGGCAATATCCTTGGGATCAGTATATTTAATGCCATTCTGTTGTAGCTCAGAGCAGATCTGAGCATTGCCATTTAGATTCTTGACATAACTATAGAATGCCTTGTGGTTGTCTTTAGAATCTTTGGCAATTTTATTTTCGTAACTAGCTTTGGAGTATTTTATGAGGGATCTCAGCTTCTTACTGAGGCTGGTAAGGGAGTTTTTTGCATCCTGGGATTTTCCTCTTTTCTTCATTTTCCTCTTTTCTGCAGTAGGGGCTGGACATGGAGGGCATGCCTCTTGAGCAAATCTGGCATCCAGACCTGCAGTGAGGAGATGCAATGGGAGTTTTGCTATTCTGATAGTGGACTGAATACATTTAAAACACACATCTCCAGTAATGAGGAGAACTACTCATGGTTAGCAGCATATCTCTCCTGCTTCCTGTGGAAGGTAACATGATTACTACAATTTTTTGCTCATACTGAAAGAGAAGGAGCACATCAGAGAACTGTGAAAAGTACAAGGTAACATGTAAAAACAACAGATGCAAGTTATCGTCTCAGACAAATTTCCCCTAAGGTGTGAGACCTGCAGCAGGCAAGTATATATCCCCTTAGCATATGTTAACATACTTATAAAGTGTGACATTTAAACACAATGACACACCAGATAGTGTGCAGGTGCCATGAGATGATGCAACTCAATTCATAGCAGGTCACTGAAAAAATCAACATCAAATACAACTGGTTTATTACATGAAATGCCTTTGCCACCTTCACTTAATAGTGAAGATCCACGGAGTAGTGTACACATATCTCCTGTGCTAACTTTGGCAAATACCTGCCAGTATCAACAACAATTCCACACATAAAACAAGAGAGAAAGATGCAATGTTGGCACATTAATCTCCCCTGACGCCTCTACAAAGCTACTAGGTGTCATTATAGATAACAATCTAAAATTCGACCTACATGTAAACCAATTGATCAAAACTGTCAATAAAAAACTAGCATAACTTTACAGAATAAAAGCCTTCCTAACTCTCCAGCTAAAATTGCCATAGCTTGCTCTCATCTTCACTCAGCACTTCTGTACGCATCCCCTATACTCTCTAATATAACTAAGACTGTACTTAAAGTCTCAACCTGCTATAACCACATTGCCAAGTTTGCCACTGGGCTGCCTTTTAGGACACATCATTGCATCGATCTTAACCAGCTTGGTTGGTTTGAACTACCCAGTCTAATTCAGCATAGGTAACTGATTATGGCTTATAAAATCCTTTATAATCCAGATAATACTCCTGTCCTTAAAAATCTTATCACCCCCTATCACAATACGGGACTGCTTAGATCCTCTAACAGACTACTAATTCAGACAAGCAAAATTAACAATGCAGCTGGTGATTCTCTCTTTGCAAACTCTGTAGGCAGATCCTGGAACTCACTTCCAGCTGACATTACTTTACTCTCCTCCCTAGGTCAATTTAAAACTAGACTCAAACAACATCTGGCACTAAACTGGCTATGTCATTGTATCAAGCCTGGCTAACTCTCTTCTAGATTGTGTGTAAAATCTATTAATCAGCTACTGTTTAATTTACCCCAGGCTTTTACCAGGGTTTAACTCTAACCTGTAGAACATGTTCATTATTGTTTGCTTATGTACTCTTTGTCAAAATTATAATTTTAACATGTTTTTAATGTTTCTGTTTACCTTGGAGCTTTTCTCCCCGGGCCTCCGCTGAAAATGGACATGCATCCAGTCAGACTATCCCAGTCAACAAATGTAAAATAAAATAAACAAATAAATAAATAAATGTTATCCACTTAGTATACCATTTTGGGGTCATGTTGCCTAATCCCCCTTCCCAGACAGGGAGATCCTTATGGTTCCTGCACTGCAGGTCATCATAACAATACCTACACTTTCCTACAGTCTGGTATTGTCTATTTCAGATGACAAGTCCTCAGCCAGGTCATACCAGACAACATCATAAGGCCCATCAGGTACTCCTTAGTGCACTATCTTAGTTAGTAACATATGCTACTTAATCTAATCACTTTTCACAAAATCTATCCATTATTGACCTTGTCATTGCATATATTCCCTGAAACAAGTCATGACCACCTTCTAATTTCTCACTGGTTTATAAGTGAATTCTAGTCTAACTGTCATGAAGGGCCATTTTAAGCCTAACTAATAACCTAAATCCATAATCAAACTCTGTACCGCATGTCTATGAGGTGAAAAACTCACACCCTCTTTTTCATATACCATGCAGTCTAACATAAACAGCTACTCTCCTGACTACCATCTGAAAATGTGTCACTTTCACTAGGAATAAAATGGTAACCTATTAAGTGTGTTTACAATGTAATTTCTGAATCATGGGTAGAGCAACATGGAGCTGTGTTTGTGCAACATGCCAAAGTAACTATGTAGTCTCAAAGGTAAGCATAGGCAGCAAGCTGTGCTTTAAGTGGTAGATACATAGCAGCCAACTAAGGAAAGTCACACATTCACGTAGCCTGGCCTAATTTGTCAGTGTGTCTCACAAGCGGGTATAAAATGATATTGTTTTACAGATATAATGCCATTTGGTATGCTAAGTTGTGTTGATTCAGCAAGCTATATTGAATGAATATGCATCATTTGTCAGAGGAATAACTGCACAGCTCCTGGATCTATACAACCTAGACAACCCTGAGGAAACACACAGTACTGAAAAAGTGTGTGGTAAGCTGTTTTTCCTAGTTTCCTAAGGGTGTGCATTCCTGAACTGGAATTCTCATTATAAAAGGCTATCAATAGGAATATGTTTTGGCATGTGCATATTGTCTGTAGAGGGCACTGACAACTAGACAGCCCACAATATCAGGACAACCTGCCCCTAAGAATGCCTGCTATGATATACAGTGAGGGAATGGCCTTCCTAACCTATATTGTGGCCTGTTGTGCTGTGTAAATATATCTATTGCAGCATACCATAGTAGGGCCTTGCCAATGGCATTTATCAAGCTGGTCCCTAATGGTGGCAACAGCACTGACGGTTTTACCCACTGTATACTTGTGGGTCATAGCAGAGTGGATGAGTCATGTAGGGAGTGTATATGCACCAATGTGTGGAAATACCCCACAGGTTTCTCTGTGGGGTATATCCACTGATGTGGGTAAATATCCCATAGCTGTCTTTGTGGGGTATATGCACTGATGTGTGGAAATATCCCATAGCTGTGTCTGTGACTAGAGTATAGTATAACTAGGTCACACTTTTATCTGTAGCTCTCATGCTACTAATCCCAGCAGTATACATTCTAAAGCTCTGTGTCATGTACTCACAGGTGTCTGCATGCTTGAAGAATATGACAGATGGCAGAAGCTAAACAATTTCAGCCCTTGGAATGTAGAACAGACGATTAGTAAAGTAGAAATTAAACAAATAGAAGGTGAAATTATGGAATACCTGCAAAGTGAAGGATTTAGTGTAGAAAGTCTAGTGCAGGTTATGTCACAGCATGATGAAACAATGAGTCCCCAAAGTAAGGAGAAACAGGAGGAGTGGTAGTGCTTGCTGGGTATAGAGGGGGTGGGCCTACCTTTGCGGGAGCAAATGTAGCAGAAAGTCTTCCATGACATAAATGCTGTGGAGTTCTGCAGTTTAACATTACAGCAAAATCAAAAGCATGTTACTGACATGTTATGCAATGTTATGCCATTCTAAGGAAATATACATTCCACAGCAGGTGAGAGGTCAGCAATGTGGGGGAGGGGCACATAAGAACAGCAGTCTCACAGAACCAGATGAATGTTTGGTACACTATGGGGGGTGCATTTCTTTTGAATTATCCTAGGAGAAGTGGACACTGGCTTAAGGATGTAGCCAACCCCTATGTGTATTTCTGGCTAATACAACACGTTAGTACCATGTTCAAAAGATATCTGTATACCAGCATTGCACATAGAGACCATAGGCTGACCACAGCATATTTTGCCTATGTGGTTTTTGATCAGAACTTCAACAATGCAGCCACAACAGGATGGCAACAATGGTAGGTTGTTTGGGGTCTGAATGGAGAGATGATAACATCAGCAAGGAAAGGAGGGTAGTATTGCTGGAAGTGAATTTATGCTCTAGTTTTGGTGAGTAACTTCATGAGGTGGATTCTGTTTTCACAAAATCACCAAGGCAACACTGATACATAGACTGTGTATTATATAGCTTGTATCATGGACAGACATAGGTTAAAAAAATATAAATATAGCTGGGTGTACGTCTTCTGCTTCTTCTTCTTCTTCTTTCGGCTTTTCCCGGTTAGGGGTCGCCACAGCGGATCACCTGTCTACTCATGATTGGCAGTTGAGTTTTACAGTGTTGAGTTGCCAGCCTGGTGCCCAACCTTCCACAGAAGGCACACACATGCATGCTTTCACGCCTAGGGCCAATTTGTCCAGGAAAAAAAGTGCCTAGTCGTGGTAGGCGCACTGTTGTCAGGACTGAATAAAATGACAGTGTGAAATCCTCAAGGCACGGAAACATTCCTACAATGGGGCTAGGTTAGGCACAGGGTAGGATCCCCCCCCCCCATTGTAGAAGGAAATAGCAGTCCACAAAAATCAGAAAAACTGATAGGCCAAAACAAAGAGCCAAGAGTGGACTATTGAGGACAAGAAAGAAATTATGCATTGTTACTATTATGCAAGAAGCCCAGAATTTCCAGATAGAAGATATACAAAAAGATTAAAAGAGAAATTAAAGGAAAGAAAAATACTTGCAAAAGAAAAACAAAAGAAAATGCAAATTTGCGTTCATCAATACAACACATTCATAAAAAAATATTATATAGACCAACAAACCTTGGGCCTACAGTACAAAAATATAAAGAACAAAATCTAGACATTTTTGACAGGTGTAAAAAGAAACATGGACATGGTAAAGAAAGGTAAATCTGATATGGTGCAATATTTATGCAAAGGAGAATGCCAAACTAATCACTACAGAAAAGCAGCTCCAAAGATATTTGAAGAGAAATACAGGCAAAGGCACCCAGATATGGAAATTTTCACAAAACAAAAATCAGATTACAAAGGTGGAATGTAGAACAGAATATTAGTAAAGTAGAAATTAAACAAATAGAAGGTGAAATTATGGAATACCTGCAAAGTGAAGGATTTAGTGTAGAAAGTCTACTGCAGGTTATGTCACAGCATGATGAAACAATGAGTCCCCAAAGTAAGGAGAAACAGGAGGAGTGGGAGACATCTGAAAAAGAAATATGGACATGGTAAAGAAAAAGAGATTTAATGTGCAATATTTATGCAAAGGAGAAAGCAAAACTAATCAATACAAAAAAGCAGCACCAACGATACCTGAAGAGAAATGTGGTCGAAGGCATCCAGATATGGAAAATTTGGCAATACAAAAAATAAGAAAACAAAGGGGAATAGTAGAAAAGAGGATTAGCAATGGAGAAGCTAAAGAAATAGAAACTGAAGTTATGGATTACCTGCAAAGTTGCTAAGTGAAGGATTTAGTGCAAAAAATACATCTCTTGTAACATCACAGCATGATAGAACAATGAGTCTCCAAAGTAAGGAGAAACTGGTGGAATGGGACACAACAGATCAGCTGCTATAAGAAGTTACTCTGGAGCCTTCATTAGGAAACCATTATAAAAGTTCAGTTGGAGTTGCACTGCAAGGGAAGGAGCAGGAAATGGTGGCAACTCTGATGCAGTCATTGCTGTGGAGTGATAGGCCAGTGAGTTCCCATATGGATGATACAGAGTAAAATTGAAGAGAATATGTTACAGGAAGATGTTCTGGAACTTTCTGTAGAGTGCTTACAGGAAATGGAAAACAAAGAATTTGCCCTTAGCTTAGAAAAAAATGATCTAAGAGGAGTTGCTTGATTTTAATAGAGATGGATAGACATATAAGTTCAATGAAAGAAATAGATTACAAAAAGCCAATAAGGCTCAAAATGTTAGAATTTTGATAAGCCAAATGAACACAACATAATCAAGATCATTCATAGAAATTCATGTGATATAACAGAAGTAAATAGGATATATTACTGTGTAGCTAAATTCATAATAGACAAAGTCTTGCCACAAAAACATACTGCAATAAAGAAAAGGAAGGAAAGAAATCAAACGCCATCATGGAAGTATCAAATAGAGAAAACTATAAACCAATTAAGACAAGAAGTGTTACTGTTAGAAGAGTGTAACAGAGAGAACAGATCAACAAAAATACTTAGAAAACTAGACATGATAAAACAATGTGCAGTATCAAAACAGACAAGGATCTATCATAAACTATTGCAAATAATAAACTAAAGATATCAGCGCAGGCATAAAAACTTAGAAGATAAGCCGATAAATGTAAAGGAAAAGTGCAAATTAAGCAATTCATTGATAACCCAAAAAAGCTTTATAGAAAATCAGGAATCAAGGACAAATGAATGGAAATACCACCAAAAAAGAAGAAATAGACACATTTTGGTGAAATATCTATTAAGACCCTATGGAACATAACAAAGATACTGAATGGGTAGAAGAAGTAAAAGAAACAGTAAGAAGTTCAAATGTACAGGATATGAAATGGAATGAAGTAATGGCCAGAGAAATTAAAACAAAATTAAGAAAAGCTCCTAACTGGAACCCCCAGACCCAGATTACAGTACCTAACTTCTGGCTAAAATTATTAACATCTTTACAAGAAGATTTAACCCTAAGTAATAACTATTTATATGCACATCCCAAACAGATACCAACCAGGTTAACAACAGAAAAATAATTATACTGCTCCTTAAGAGTGCACCTACAACCTATCTTAAAAACTATAGACCAATAACTTGGCTTACGACGATGTATAAGCTATATACTAGAACTGATGCTGACAGAGTTAATAGTCATTCAGTAGAAAAGTCAATTATGACAATAGAACAACATGGTAACAAAAAAAGTCATACGGAGCAAAGGATCTTTTGTTGTTAAATAAAATCATAATAGAGAATTGTAAAAAAAGAAGAATCTAAGTATGCCGTGGATAGACTACAAAAAAAAAAATTACAGCATCCTACATTCATGGATAAAGGAAAGATTACAGATGTATAAGATACACACTACAGTGATTGATTACATTGCAATGACCCTGAAATAATGGCAAACCACTCTGCAGCTAAGCTATGATAAAGGACAAATTATTATCCCAGGAATAAAAATTCAAAGGAGGATATTCCAGAGTGCCTCTTTGTCACTGCTGCCTTTTTGTCTTGCCTTAGCCCATTAAGCTGCCTACGTAACATATTAGGTCATAGTTACAATTTGCTTTCCCAGAAAACAACAAAGTGTAAAGTCCTCTCATCTTTTTTTTTTTTTTTTTTTTTTTTTTTTTTTTTTTATAAAACTATATAGTTGATCAGCTAAGGAATTGAAAACACAACTGCAAGTGGTCAAAACTTTCTTAGATGATATAAGAATGTCATTTGGTCTTGCTAAATATGCAAAAGCAACCCTTAAAGCGGCATGAAGAAAATATTAGTCTGGGACAAGAATATGATATAAAGGAACTTCAGGTGGAGGGAGTATATAAATATCTAAGAATTTATGAAGGATCTAGAATAAAACATGAACAAATGTGAACAAGACTTAGTAAAGAATTTAGAGGACTAAAACTAATACTTAAAACAGCCCTGACATCTAAGAACAAAGTCCATGCTATAAACCAATATGATTTTCCTGTTTTAACTATTGGTGTCCAGGATAGTGGACTACATGCACATTGGTTTGCAAAGTCCATTGAATGTCACAGAAACAGACAAATGCAGGTTTTGTAAAACAGAATTGGAAACTGTTGTACATCTTGTTGCTGGGAGTGATACACCAATGACAGAGGGCATGTATACTGAAAGGTATAATAATGTGGCGAGACTGCTGCATTGTGGATTATGCAAGCACTACAATATTGAAGTGGCTGGGAAAATGATCCACAAAACATTATAGAAAAAAAGTAAGTTTATATGACATGGGATCACCCATTACCAACAGTTCAAAAATAGATGTAAGAAAACAAGATATAATAGTTCATGAAAAGAAGACAAAAGTAGCATTGATCATTGAAATTATTACACCCACTGATTACAGTGTCTTACGTACAAAAAGACACAAAGTCATAAAACACTAGGATTTTCAGGCAGAAATGAGGATAGCTTGGAAGAAGGATGCCCAGACAGTTCTAACAGTGGGTCTCAAAAAAAGGATTTACAGTCATATGTAGATATGCTACCGACAAACCTAACTCCATGTGAATTGCAGAAGGAGACATTTCTAGGCACATTGCAGGTGCTGCTAAGAACACTTTTGGCTAACATCAAAGATTGAAACAATACTAATTTCATGAACTATAATCATACTTTGACTTAGGAATGGATCCATTCTTGTCATGGTATTAGAAACTGAAAATACTTGGAAAAATTAAACCTGAAGTAGGTTGGGATTATGTGGTACATCTTGCATGGACACCATTAGTGGGCATGCTACAGGGGCACAGTTTTAGCACAAGTACTCATGGTCACTCCTGTGAGCCTTTTGCTGTGTATTCACAGGGATCAGCACTGCTACTTTGACACCTGTAGAGAGGTTAACTCAGGAAAACAGGCTGATGTTGATGATGATTATGGTAGTGATGATGAGTCACAGATACCTGTGTGACAGCCTGATGACACAGCTGCACTGTATTTCTCTCTCTCTCTACATCTTGAGTGGGTATTCACCCACAGTACAGGAGGCAGGTGTGGATATGAGGATGCATAGTCTGATCATGCACTATCCCAATGGGGGAGCAGTCCATAATGGTTCCGAGCAGCAGAGATTCTCCCCCGTTACTACAGTGGCAGATGAATCCACTGCATCTGATCTGGATATACCCACCATTGTGCAGACTCATGGTGTGCCTAACTATGCCACATATGACAGTTAACCTCTGACATGCAGGTAGCACTTAAGGTATCAATAGGCAGATGTACCATAACATCATTCAGGCACTATCTGCTGCAACCTAGTCCAGCATGGAACTGATTGCTGTGCTGAGTGGCATCTATTACAATATGGTGTTGAGAGACACAGTCCTCCTTGGGAATATGAGATCTATGGTGGCACATACAGCTTCCACCTCCACCTTCATATAGATGATTGCTGGTGCCACTATCATTGCACACACTGGCAGTGTTGTATGTGGATGTGGTAGGGTACATAACCAGGGGTGACAGTGGGTCCATCAGAAGTCCTCAATTCTCTTTGGAAATACACACCCATCTCCCATGGCATGCAACATTCCAGGCTGGAAGAGACTCTATGTCTTAGTGCAACAAGCAAGCAGAGTGACTACAGATTGTTGTCATGCATTGACAGCCCCACATCATCACAGGAGGTAATTCTAATTCAGAAATCTAATTCAGAAAGCACCACAACAGGATAGAGCAATGGACATCCAAATTAAGGAGAAACCAGTAGAACAGGAAATAATTGGTTAGGTGCCATATGAAGATATTTTGGAGCCTTTCACAGAAAACCAGTATAAATGTTCACTTGAAGCTGGACAGCAAGGGAAAGAACAGGAAACTGTGGAAACTCTGATGCAGTCAATGTTGAAGAGTGATAGGCCAGTGAGCTCCTATATGACAGAGCAATGAATGACAGAGGATGAAATTGAAGAGAATGTGCCACAGGAAGACATTATAGAACTTTCTATAGAATGCTCACAGGAAATGGGAAACAAAAAATGTACCCTCAGTTTAGAAGAAAATGAGTTAAGAGAAGAATTGCTTGATTTAATAGAGATAGTTAAATATATTATCTTCTCCCCACCCTTACCTGTATGACCCTACTTCCTCCTCCCCCACCTTAACTCTCTGTATTACTCCTACATCTTCCATCTTACTTTACCTTGTACCTGCATTTTATTATTCACATAATCACATAAAGTTGGTCCTGATATTTTTTTCTTTCTCACTGCTTTTTTGCAGGAGAATGGAAGATTATTGTTTTCCATTTGTTTAATCTTTCACTCTGACTTTAATTAGCCTCTATATCTCTGATTCTTAGAATCTATTAACAATCTCATATCATATTTCTAATATGTACAGTTTTTCCTTAAATTGTCAGTCTTATTTTATTTATATATTAGATATGTCTTTTTGCAGTTATGCATTGTAACATCTATGTATTTGTGGAGCATTTCTCCCCAGGTCTCCTCTGAAAAAGGGCTTCGGCTCAGCTGGACCAACCCGGTCAACAAATGTTAAATAAATAAATAAATAAATATTAAGATCAATGAAAGAAATAGACTGCAGAAGATCAATAAAACCCCAAAAGTCAGAAGTTTGATAAAACAAATGGACACAGTAATTAGGACTGTCTATAGAGATCCATGCAATATAACAGAAGTAAACAGGATATATTACTGTACAGCAAAATTAATAACTTATAAAGTTCTACCACAAGAACACAGAGTAGTGAGGGAATGGAAGAGGAGAAATTGAATACCATCATGGAAGTATCGAGTAGAGAAAGCTATAAAGCAATTAAGACAAGAAGTGATGCTGTTATATGAGCATAGAATAGGAAACAGATAAACAAAAATAGTTACAAAGACAGATGTGATCAAAGCAATGCACAGTAATAGAAGTGATCAGGATCTATCACGCACCATCGCAAATAACAAACTAAAAATCTTAGCACAGGCAGAAAAAATGAAAACGATACACACATAAATATAAAGGAAAAGTACAAAATAAGCAATTTATTGATGACCAAAAAAATTTTTATAGAGAATTGGGAAACAATGTAAAAGGAATTGAAAGACCTCCAAAAAATAAGAAATAGATACATTTTGGAGAAGTATTTATGAAGATCCTGTAGAGCATAACAAAGATGTTGAATGGATAGAAGAAGTAAAAGAAAGAATAACAAATTTAAAGGTACAGGATATGAAATGGGATGATGTAACAGCCAGAGAGATTGAAACAAAGTTAAGAAAAGTCTCTAATTGGAAAACCCTAAGCCTAGATGCAGTACCTAACTTCTGGTTAAAAGTATTAACAGCTTTGCACAAAGATTTAGCCATGAGTAAGAACTATTTATATGCACCCCAAACAGTCACCAACCTGGCTAACAAGGGTCTATATCAGATAATCGAACTTTTAAAAGTTTGAACACCATATGGTCGAGACCATATGTTCAAACTCTTAAAAGTTTGAAAATCAAATAAAAAAACAGAAAAAAACCTACCTGAAAGCTTAAGCGGGGGGGCAAGCCCATGTACCCCCACACCCCCTGCTCTTTAAATATACCAACTCCAAGATCACACTACAGTGCAGACAATGGAAAACTTCCACTGCCACACTGTACAGAGATCTCTGTTGAAATGTTCAAACTTTTAAAAGTTTGATCATATGGTGTCGACCATATGACGTTCAAACTTTTAAAAGTTCGACAACGTGATAGGAATCCAGCTAACAACAGGCAAAACAATGCTCCTACTTAAGAGTGAACCTGCAAGCTACCCTAAAAATTATAGACCAATAACGTGCCTTTCAACGACATATAAACTATACACATGAATTGATGCCAACAGAGTTTATCATCATTTAGAAGAAAACTCAATTATGACAATAGAAATAAAGGGCAATAAAAGAAAGTTATATGGAACAAAGGATCATTTGTTGTGAAATAAACTCATATTGGAGAACTGTAAAAAGGGGAAGAATTTAAGTATGGCATGGATTGACTATAAAAAAGCATTTGATAGTTTCCGACATTCATGGCTAAAAGAGTACTTAAAATGTGTAAGATAAACCCTACACTGATCGACTACATTACGGTGACCATGAAACAGTGACAGACAACTTTGCAATTAAGTCATGATAAAGGACAAATTATTATTCTAGGGATAAAAAATCAATGGGGGATATTCCAGGGTGACTCTTTGTCACTGCTGCTATTTCGTATTGCCCTTATACCCATTAAACTGTCTACTTAACAGCTTAGCCCATGACTATAATTTGGCTCCTAGAAAACAACAAAGTGTAAAGACTTCTCATCTTCTCTTTGCCAAAGATTTAAAACTCTATAGCTCATCAGATGAGGAACTGAAAGTACAACTGCAAGTCATCAAAACTTTTTCAGATGATATAAGAATGTCATTTGGTCTTGATAAATGTGCAAAACCTACCTTTAAAGCTGTGTACTACATGAACTACAAAATGAACTAGCACCTCACCTAAGTGTCATGTTTAATCATATCCTCACCTCAGGCTTCATGCCCATTGAGTGGCGCACAGCTACAGTTATCCCACTCCACAAGGGGGGATCCATCTTGGATCCCAGGAACTACCGCCCCATCAGTCTGATGAGCCTGGTCTGCAAGGTCATGGAGCGTATTATCATGGAACTTATAAACAAAGACATTGGCAACCTTCAAACACTGGACCCTACCCAATTTGGGTTCGTGAAGGGCTGATCTTGTCTCCTTAACCTGATTGATTTCTTCGAATCAGTCTACAGAGCCGTGGATGAGGGTAAGGCGGTCCACACGGCCTATCTGGACCTCGCCAAGGCCTTTGACACCATCCCCCACTCTGGAATCATAGATAAACTTACTAAGCTGAGCATTAGTCCCTACGTCACTCGATGGGTTGCCAACTGGCTTACTGACAGAATCCACACTGTAAAAGTAGCTGACTTCAAATCCAGCTCCAGACAAGTGACAAGTGGAGTACCTCAGGGTTCATTGTTGGGACCACTCTTGTTTGGCATCTACTTCTCTGAAGTACAGGCCAGTAGTAAGGGACTCTGGCTAACAAAGTTTGCAGATGACTGCAAACTGGGAGCCATTATTGAATCTCCAAACGATGTGGATACTCTACAAAAGGCCTTACAGAAACAGATGCTTGGTGCCAGAGCCATGGGCTCAAGCTCATTGCCAAGAAATGTATAGTTATCCCCTTTGAAAAAAAACATGTACCCATGAATTACCACATAGGAGGCAGTACACTAAACACTGAAAGTGTGATAAGGGACTTAGGGACACAGGTGGACAGTGATCTCACCTTCAATAACCACATCGCCATAACAGTCAGGAAATCCTTCTATGTGGCACACCTCATCACTAAGGGTTTTTCATCCAGAAAAATGGAGGTCATTGTCCCACTGTACTCATCCCTCATTAGACCCATTATAGAATACAACACCCCATTTGGTATGTACCTCTCAAGACACCTGCAACAACTGGAAAGGCCGCAGAAATACCTCACTAAAAAAATCACAGGCCTAAAGCAAATGCCATATGCTGACCACCTTAAAAAACTCCAGCTATACTCTGTCACATATCGTCTACTCAGAGGCGATCTCTGCTTAACATACAAGGCCATGTCAAACCCAGAGCTGTTGGACATGCTACACTTAAAGAAATCCCAATCCCTCAGAGCCACATGCTCCAGGGATCTAAACCTTCTCATCACAATAAACAAAACATGCTGGAGGGATAGGTTCCTGACCCAGAGACTCCCCAGAATCTGGAATAGACTGCCCATACATGTCAAGCGGAGTGCCTCTTTGGCCCTCTTCAAAAGGAACCTTGATGATTGGATGGGAGAAAGGAAATTCACCCTGGGGATCACGTCAGTCGCCCTGCTGGACAGAGGTCCAGGAAGTAAATATTGTGGGAAGAAATAGCCAGGGGAATTGTTATGGCTAGGCTTGTATAGGCCCTAGGGCTGATAGCCTAGTACCAACCTATGAACCTATGAAAACTGCAACACTGAGAAAACATCATTTTGGCATAAGAATGTGATATAAGAACTTCAGCAAGAGGGAGTGTATAAATATTTGAGAATAGATGAAAGGTCAACAATAGAACACAAACACATGCAAATAAAGCTTAATAAGGAATACTTTAGAAGATTTAAATTAATCCTGAAAACAGCATTGACATCTAGGAACAAAATTCAAGCTATAAACCAATTTGCTCTTCCTGTTTTGGAGTGATTGACTGGCCCCAAAAGATGTTGGATAGATTAATCAGGAAAACAAGAAAGATGCTTCATGCTCACCAAATGATTAATAAATATAAGTACATACCGAGATTATGTATTCCTCGTTCCAAAGGAGGGATGGGCCTCTTTGAAATTGATTACATGTATAGATCTGCAATCATGGGGCTGCACACATATCTGCTGACCTCACAAGGCCCAACTGTAGTGAAAGTTCTGAAACAAAGGAGAATAAATCTAAGATGACTTCCCTGCTTAGTCTAGCAGAAGGATATCGGTGTCAAGCAGGAATGGAAATCAAAAATCAGGAAGCTACTAATATGCCAGAAAATAAAAGAAAGAATATAAGGTGAAGGATCAGATGAGAAGGCAAGAAATGTGGAATATGCATAAATATAGTTGCAAGTATAGAAAACTTCTAGAAGAACCTCATGTTGATCAGGATCAAATGCAGGATTGGTTAAGGAGAGGCGAATTCAAACCAAGAGATGAAAGGTTAATATCGGTGGCCCAAGATAGTGGGTACATACACATTGATTTACAAAGTCCATTGAACATGTGGGAGAAACAGACAAATGTAGGTTTTGTAAAACAGAATTGGAAACAGTTGCACACCTCGTTGCTGGTTGTGAGATACTAATGGCAGAAGGACTGTATACTGAAAGGCATAATAATGTGGCAAGACTGTTGCACTGGGAATTGTGCAAACATTATGGCACTGAAGTGGCTGAAAAACACTGGAAACATAAGCCACAAAGCATCATAGAAAATTATGAAATCTACATCACATGGGGTCACCCATTATCAACAGTTCAAAAGATAGGTGCTAGAAAACTGGATATAGTGGTCCGTGTAAAGAAGACAAAAAGTAGCACTGAACATTGAAATCGCCACACCCAGTGACTACAGTGTCTTATGTACAAAGAGACAAAAAGTCATAAAATATCAGGATTTGCAAGCAGAACCAAGAGCAATGAGGAAGAAAGATACCCAGACAGTTCCAATAGAAGTAGGAGCAAAGGATCTTATAAAAAAGAATCTACAATCATATTTAGATATGTTACCAATACATCTAACTCCATACAGATTGTAGAAGGAGTCATTACTGGGCACATTGAGGGTGCTGCGAAGAGCACTTCTGGCTGACATCAAAGACTGAAACAATATTTCTTTCATGAACTTTAATCCTACTTTGACTTAGGAATAGGGTCCATTCCCATCATGGTATTAGAAACCCAAAGGACTTAGAGAAATTAAAAAAAGATGTAATTGTGTTGACGCATAATACATTCACCTTAACATTTCTGACTCCAGCTCCTGTGATATGCTCCCAACCTGGGTTTATAGACAGATGTGTCATTGTGCCCCTAACCATCACTGCAGATGATGTCATTTGTGAACTACTCTACCTTCTATTCTGTATGGCGCATGTGAGAGTGTCTGATGGGCAGTGTGACTCAGGCATGTACTGACCAGTGTAGGCTAATAGTAACAAAGTCCTTGATATTTGGCACTCATAAAAGATTATCCAAATCCTCCAATCCTTTAATATCCTTGACTGCAGTAAAAAGCCCATTGAAACAAGCACCACCTTTAGATAATTTGAATCTGGGTAGACCACTCAATAAACTTTCATGAAAACATAGATTAGTTGAGAGCCAAGATCAGCAAGCTACTCTTCTATGCCAACAAAATATCTTAGTTCCTCTCAAATCCAGCAAAGGTTGCTTTAGGAAAAGGCATCCTTTTTGCCCAGCTTGATTATGGTCTGCACTTATTTGCATCGGCCTCTGTCAAAAACAGTGCTACCTTTCATACTCCCTCCAATAAAATATGTCAAGGCATAGCTAACTCACTATGTAATTAACACATAGCTAACTCACTATGTAAGTAATGCCACTGCCTTATTCTTTTAAAGGCTAAATGGCTTGCAGCACAGGCCAGAGCAAATCTTATTCTCCTTGGTTCCTTACTCTTCAAAATACTCAAAATTGACACCCCTTCCTCCTTCTCTTCCAAACTTTTTTCTGCCATTCAAACCTATTACCTAAGAAGCCAAGCCAGATCAAATCCCTCACTACAAACCCCTTCTCTCAAACTGAATTCAACTAGACATTGCATATCTGTACAGCCCTCAAAAACTATGGCAGTCACTTCCTCCTGATTTAACTGATCACACAAAGTGCACCCTATTCAGGTCATATTTTAATCAATATTTAGTAAAATAGTTTGAATGCAACTGGCCATCTAAAGGACAGGTCGTATAAATTGATATCTCCAGCTAGTAGCACCTTTACCTCCCAAACAGCTGGTCCACCTGTTTAAGTCACTCATCTTAAACTGTGATTCAGCTTACCACACCATTACTGCTTTAAACCCACTACGCATATAATGTAACTCTCTCTTTCATCTTATTGGTCTCTCTTAGATTTCCTAATCTAACAACTACTACCCATATCTCCACCACTTCTACTTTTTCTGCTTTAACTCTTTTTTTACCTTTTCTTTTCCAATTATTTAATTGCAACTATATTTGGTTTGTTAGATCTTCTATGTATAAATTGTTTGTCAGATTGTCTATGCCTACTCATAAATCTGAACCTTTGTTATTTGAATAATGTAGATTATTTTGTTATGTTATATGTAATCCAGGCTGAGCCTGTTATCCATTATCGTTTGATCAATATGCTACTCTGGTAAATAAATTTAAATAAATAAACAAACAAACAACTAACTAAATAAACAAATAAGCACTGCATGCATCATGTTTGTTCAATGTGACAATACACTGCTATTGTGTGGTTAGCAGGGACCATAGATATGGAATATACATTGCCAGTCGGCTTGTGCTATCTTGTTCTGCACCTGTCTCTGTCTGGGGGAGGGGGGGTTCTGTTGGTTGTGTTGTTGCCAGTTGCTGCTCTTCCATCACGCTCTCATGAGATGACAGTGCTGATGTGTTCTCTTTGCTGGTTGTGTGTCCACATGATCTGACCACAACAGCATCTTGGGCATACCTAGTCTGTTTCTTTACCAGCATATCATAGGCCCCGGGATTCAAGAAGCTCGGCGCAAGGATGGTTTTAGCCTTGCGCTGAGTGTCTTCACTACAGATGGTGCAGCAGCGCCATATGAATATGTATAAGGGTGTGCCGCCGCAACCTCGACATGCACAGTAAACGTGTGCGAGTGCAGGGGGCATGTACAACTGCTCTACGGAGGCATAAACATGCCCTGATAGTTGCACAACCTACTATGCCAACTAGTAGAGATGCCTCTAATAGTAAGTCAGTAATTCAGTGTCCGTGGATATCAAAATGTATGCTAAGCATACAAGAGTGTCCACAAACAGTGAAATAAAATTGAAGTAGTAAACACACAAGCACGTAGTGGAATGTTGAGCCCTGTCACTAGAACTTTCACAATTAGATTCCCCGTGTCCCTATTATACATTTGAATTGCTGCAATATCGAGGGTGTAAGCAAAGTGCAGCATGTTTGCACGTCGCTGCCCTCCTCCGAGTGTAGCTTACACATCAAATTCATTCAAATAGAGAAAAACATGTGGAATCAACATAAATGTCAATAGTGTAGTGTTTAGAGCATCCGCCTAACGAACAGGCATTCACGGTTCGAGCCTAACAATAGCACATATCATTTTCCATGTGGAATGAATGTCGTTTTGCTGTAAAACCAACATAAGAGTATCGCATGAGATATCTAACTAAATGTCATTCAATCAAAGTGGCACTGTTATAATGAATAAGGCACTAGTAAGCAAGTATAAGCACAAATAAGCAGCAGTAAACATATATAAGTACCAGTGAGCAAGTCTGAGTCGGCTTGCGTGGGTCTAAGCAGTGTCCAGCATAGGAAATGTATATAAGTATGTACAGATATATAATATATATATATATATATATATATATATATATATATATATATATATATATATATGTATACATATATAAATATATATATATATATATATATATATATATATATATATGGATCTAGTACGTTTGCTCGACTGAGAAAACATCCGAATCCATAAAACCCTAACACACTTTAACGAAAGTGCTTTTATTGAAAAAGCGCTTTCGTTAAAGCGTGTGACAAAAAAAAACACTACATTTACATTTTAGAACCTGCACCACCCATGTGGGGGGCTGTGCCCCCACACCCCCCTACTTTAATATTCTCCCTCTGAGACCGCACTTCAGTGGAGAAAAGGGAAATTTCCCTTACCCGTACCGTAGTACAGCCTCGGCAACAGTCCGCGAAAGTGCTTCTTCGGTGAAAAGCACTTTCACGTAAGTATGCCCAGCCGCTCAGTCGAGGAAACATCCTAGATCCATATATATATACATACATACATATATATATATATATATATATAGATATATATACATTTTATATATATATATATATATA
>NC_056739.1:1952361852-1952454352 GCF_019279795.1 Protopterus annectens
TGTACGCTCTGTGTGTGTAATGTTTTATCTTTGGCTTGGTGTTGACAGGAAGTGGGAAATCTCGTTTTGCTTCTGCATACAGCACAATATGGGAGATTTCCCTTTTCCCCACTGTAGCGCGATCTCGGAGTTGGTATATTTAAGTAGGGTGGGGTGGGGGGTGCAGGAGGGCAAAGCCCCCCTGCAAAAGCGATGTTTGACTTTTCATTTTTTTTTGGGGGGTTTCATTTTAGAAGTTCGAGTTTCCAAAACCCGATCTTTTGGTCTCGACCATATGAAGTTCGAAATTTTGGGAATTCGAGCTTCTAAAGTGAATCCATATATATATATATATATATATATATATATATATATATATATATATATCAAGAACATCCCATGTGACAACAAAGCATTACAAAGGAATGAAAAGGGAAACACCAGCAACGCCTGTATTATGTAGTGGTGTTGTCCTATGTAATATCAAGTCTCCCTCAGACAGACATGTGCCATTAATACACGCAAACATTTGTACATTGGCCAAATACATCACTTTGTACATTTTATTTACATTAACACAACAGTTCCTGTCCAATCATTATGTGATAACAGTGCTCTTGCAAGGTGCTGTGTGCGACATCATCATCATGAAAAAGGTAAATGGGGTAACCATAGAGGGACCGGTAGTGTTGTGTGTACAATGGGGTCATCTGCATCACGTGTACCTGGAACCTTTAGGAGTCATGTGCATACCAGGATCGTGTGCCTGGGAGACAGGGGTGAGGACAACTGGAGTATGTTGTGATGCATATTAAAAGGGTTACATGTGTCCAATGGACACGTGTGTGAAATGGACAGCTATGTATGGGGAAAATGTTGTTCTAGGAACTGATTGGCCTTTAGTTTCTGTAGGGTGAGACTAGGGTGACAGTGGGAAGTGGGGGAAGGAGAGTAGATATGCTCGTGGAGGATAGGTTGAGTAGGATGATAGACAAGACAACATACAGGGTTGGTAAATGACACATGTGAGGGATACACCTTGGACGGGGAGGGTTGTTCGGCAGTCACAAGCCCATAAGCCCCCAGGTGGAAACCGTGGGATAGAGGTGCCCAGCCATGGGCAGCCACCACTGCACCAAAACAGCCGCAAAGGTGGCAGTGCCGGGGGCTGTCTAGGAGGGGCAGGCTCACCCTGTAAATGTGACACTCTGCCCTCAAGCTGGCATATCTGGCCTTGAAACCCCTTATTGAGCCTCCTACGCACTACGTCTGGGACTGTACGACACTGGACAAGTCCCTTTCTGGACCTGCTCCCAGAGGGGACATTCCCCATCCTCAGTGGTGGTTCCACCAGAAGGTGGTGCAGAGCCAACAGAGGTGGAGGTTCAAGGCTGAGCCCCAGATGTACTGTTGCCCGGTGCCATGGCCAGCTGAAGTGGGACAGGAGGTTCTGCTGGGACCTCCAAACCTATACAGCCTATGGTGTTGCAGTTTTAACACAGATATGGCTTAGTAATAATCAACAGCATTCAGGATTACTTATAACAGCATGCATAGATATGACCATCAACCCAACACAACAGATGGTATACATTTGCAGAGGGAGCACAACACATGCATATATACTGCATGACATCTGTACAAAGTGTAGAAGACTTGTGACTGCAGCTATGAACAGTGGCGTATTATTGGCATGTCACTGAGAACCCCAGACAGTGACTGTCATACCACTGTTTCATGTGACATATGTCCAATCAGGGATGCGATGGCAGTAACTCTCATCACTATCATCATGTACTGACCGCAATCCTCATACTATGCTTCTGCAGTTCACAGATGTGTGTTCAGTGAGTAGCACAGGAAACAAATGGTTCCACACACTGACCAGTCTACAGATGGCCCTACAGATGGGGGTTCCCTCACAAACAGAGCACTGTCTTTTCAGTTTTAAAACATGCATTATAGCCATTACCACACACAACTTGTTAAACTGGCAGTATTATCAATGAAGCATAGCTACACTTAAATGCTGTAGTCATGTCTGGCACATTGCCCTCCTGTCTTTAGGCTATTTTCCACTGTGTATGTTGTTTGAGGAATATCCAAATATCATCTGTGATGCAGTTTACCAAACACCAGATCCACTCACAGTGACTGTCATGGGCAAACACCAACATGATGTTCCTAGATATTGTACTGTGTTTCCATGCGATTGGCTATGGAAACATCATCACAGCTGTTCCACATGCAATCAGCTAGAGGAGGACTGCAATAGGTGCAGAGGCCATCACCTGATCATGACCATCACTTACAAAACACAAGCTGCTGCTGAGCAGATGTACAACTCCACATCCACCAGAGAGTGTGTGGGAGGGACAGACAGAGGCAAAGTACATCAGAGAAGGGCTTGGAGACTAAAACCTAAGCATCGTCTGTCACACACCTACCAGTACAGGGGTTCAAACCCCTGACTGACTAGTCATTACTATTACAAGTGTATGCAGTTACTCCATGTGCCACAAAGCTGACATGTTGGTGTGCTGTAAGAACATATATGTTTGTGCAAAGTACCCATGTACAGACACAGCTGCATAATGTGCTATGTAATGCAATAATACCACTGTTTGTAACCAGCTCAGTTGTACACCTACCAGGGTCCCTCGGATGTTGTCGGCATTAACATGGTCGACTGTTGCTGTACACCAGTAAATAACACCCTCATGGTTGGATATGACCTATCTGTACCTGCCCTGGATATGTACATCCCACACTCATACAACATAAATGACATTACCATAGCTTTCATTATCCTTTCTACATACAGGTGGCTACAGGCATTACACACATGCACATGGCAGATAGCATGCTAACAGTACATAAGATTTGATATCTATGTTAACAGAGTAATATTCCCTCTCTACTGGTCACCCATGACACCTATCATATCATACAACATCCCATGTGGTATGTATGTCATTAGACATGTCTACCTAATGCAATGCCTACAAACATACCCAAATAATAGGATCATAGGACCTACACAAGGCCTGTATTGACAGACTTAGGGAAACCAGCTCTGCTCTCTATGTTCCTGAGTAGTTACAGGTGATATAGGTATAGGTATAGGTAAGTACTAGGCTAACTGTTCTTGTGGGCCATTTTAAGCCTAGCCAATTACCCCATGTGAGAATCAATCCCTGTACCTTGTGTCTTTAAGGTAAACACCTTAACCATTATGCCAACCTCCCACCCCATGACATATACAGCCATGTGTGGCCACAGCTCCTACATATACCCCATGTCAACAATTGCAAGCCATGCATGCTGTGTGCTGTCCGGACATTAGCCTTTGTACCACAATAGCCAGTATGTTCTGGGGTGAGATGTTTACAAGCCACAGACCTTGCACATGCTTGAACGAGTGTACTGCCTAGCTGTAACAGAGCACATTGCTGGTATTCTTCCAATAAACATAAGGTGTGTGAGGCAAATATGATGTGCTCACTGTTGACCATTACAGTGCACTGGCTTCACCATGGCACTGTCAAGTAACAGTTTGTAGGAGCATGACATGGAATAATGCTGTGTGTGTCTCACTGATATGTGCTGTTGTCATATATGTACACTTGACTACTCAGTGAAGGTGGTGGTGTCCTACCAGTACATGAATACAACATCAATTATGGTGTAATGTTCGGCTATGTTTCATACATGGCATGGGGAAGGTGTGGAATGTATCCTCTTGACCTGCTAGTGCACTTACTGATGTAGACCGCATATGTGTACATGTATTGATGTTTGTGTAGATTCCATGTGTGTGCAGTGTCTGATGTCTGAAGGTGACTGTTGTCTTAGTACATCATGCTGTTGCAATACAGCCTCAACATTGCCAACTGTATATGGTGATATGCTGTAAGTACAGTAAGCTGTACATGAGGTATGGATAGATGTTTGGACATGACTACTAAGTAGTGGGGCTTCTTTGCAGATGAATGATTACTGAGGACAGCTCACTGGTGTGTTACAACCATTCCTACAATAACCTGTGTAATTGCTAAGGTCAGGTTTTGTTAATTGAAGTGGAAGACAGACAATGTAGAATGCAGTAAGGGTGACACTGAAGACAAACCTCATGACACCTGTAACAGTAATACTGCCCCTGTGTATATATTGTGCATATATCAGCACAGTTGGCAAAGAAAAGAGTCAGTAAGCTTTGTAGCGAATGCGATAGTGCTGTACTTCTGTAATACCTATCATGAGATAGGCAGGTGTTTGATTCACTGTACTGGTAAATGTGGGTGTGTGTGTGTCCATATATGTCACGTATGGTTGGGAATACATCCCACATGTTTTCACTCTCCTGAACACTGTTGTTGACACCAGTACAGAGTGAAGTGTAGAAAGAAAAGCATAGGCAGGTGGTTGAACCTCACACATGTATAGTTTCTGTATGTGAGTGACATAGGTGTATATCTTTGTGAATGCCACAGTGTGTGTGTGTGTGTGTGTGTGTGTGTGTGTGTGTGTGTGTGTGTGTGTGTGTGTGTGTGTGTGGCTGTCTATGTGTATGGCTCTCCGGTCCCTGGAGTGAGGCTGTATTTTACCATAGTGAAATGTTAATGCCCCTCCCCCATCCACCCGATGCAATCTAGTATCCTTGTTGATATCATCAATTGTAGATGGGTATTCTAACTGACTGTTAACATGTACACCCTGGGGTGTGACCTGTTGTTACATAGCCTACTGGTGGACCCCCTCCCCACATACACTCACTGCACTGTAGTATCCCCATCGATGTCCTCGATCTTAGACCATTCCAACTACCTGTACGTGTGAAATCTCTGTGGTGCATCTTGTAATTGTGTAGTACTATAATAATGATATGCACATAGGCATGGATTCTCATCCGAACACTGGCAACTGTGTGTGTGTGTCAGAGTGTGTGTTACTGTGTCTGTGAATCCCTGAGTGGGTGGGTGTGTCTGTGTTTGCATGCTGTCATGGCAGTGGGTACTTCTACTTCCCAATGAGAAGCCACTATTTCCACTGGCCTTTACCCTTGTCATCCGCCATACCACTCTTTTACCTCCTCCCTGCTCCAGGTAACTATACCTGTGATGTCACCCACTATGGATGTGACGGCTCTGAACACAGTAGCTTACTACACAGCTATCATGCTCTTGGATCATTAGCACAGTAAACATAATTGAAACATGGGAGAATATAACTGTCATGTGGAAGCTACAAAGTGTATGCAGGTATTGTCATACTGACCTTTGAGTAGTCAACATGTACATATGGGACACTAACTGCAAACACCGATATCCCCTGGCACATACAACTACACTTGAAAGAGGAAAGCAGAACGTCAAGATCAACATGCTGTTAGTGTTGTTACACATGATACATACTGTCAAACGTACAAAATGCATTCTAAAACTGTAATACATGGTATGTCTGCTGCCTGTCATCACTACTCAACAATATTAATCTACAGTTTTCTACCTGGTATGTTCACCCTGTGCATCAGACCATATGATCATGTCCCTGCACCGATGGTGTGGATGACAATGATGCAGCACAGGCATCATCATATGCACAGGGTGATAACGTTTGCCAGAGGACTAGGATGCACCATTGGATGACATCATGTGTGTGTGTGTTAGGGCCTGTGATATCATTGGGTGTATGTGGATATTATGCGCATGTGTGTTGAGGTGCTGAGGTGCCCTACATTTGTTTCCGGTGTGTGTGTGTGTGTGTGTGTGTGTGTGTGTGTGTGTGTGTGTGTGTGTGTGTGTGTATGCATGCACACAGGTCTGGCATGTGGCTGGCCTACACAAGGGTGTTATTGACAGCTGCAGACTGTACAAGGCAGGTTTCACAGTTCACGGTGTCAGACCACGGCCACGTGACCTGCACCTGCTAGGGGTTGCACGGGCACAACCAGGCAGAGTTTCAGATTGGGTACTGTCTGATGACACATGTCCACTGGAATCGTGTCCCTGTTGGGACTGTCCAGGACCACATGCATGTGGCCTGCTGTGTCCTGGTGTGGACTGCACAGCACCAACTGCACTGCTGCTGCTACCGTCACTATTGGTGTGGGCAAGTGCAGTAGCATGTTCACGTAGACCTTCAAAAGGTGATGTAGCTGACCTACGTCCATGTGCCCGATGCCTCACTCCCACCAGATGTTCCAGCACAGACATTCCGCACTCAAGGATTGAAATGCCACAGTCAAGGACTCCCACTATGTCACCCAATCGTCTATCCAAAACATCTGCAAGATGATGGTGAGCATTTGCAAGTTCCTGGATGTTGTCAGTTAATAAACGGACAGCAGCCCTCTGAAGCCTCAGACCTTCTCTGTTGTGTCATTCAGCAAGTGCCTGTGCCTCCATTACAGCCTAAAACATGCGTCTGGTGACTCCAGCTGATGTGTTTTGTCTTGCAGGGACATGTTGGCCAATGGTCCTCCTACGAGCAGTGCTGGGCACATGCCTGTGTGGGACATTACCAGTCAGTTGACTGGGATCATGGTGTGCAGGCACACCTTCCATAGTCACCACACTTCCCTGTTCCATGCTACCACCCGCCAACTGTCTTTCCTCTATGGCCAGTGGTGATGGGGTATGTGTAGGCAGGGGAACTGTGTGCGAGGATGAGGGGGATACAGGTGGAATGGCAACCAAAGGCACAGATTCAGCCCCTGACAACCCTGTGCTTCAATCATACTATCATCATCACTGCTAGAGTCTGTGGAGAGAATAACATCAGGTGGACCGCATGAGGGCAATGCACCTACATCAACACCTGTGAGGGGAAGACAAGAACTATACATTACAAGTTATACCAGACACAGACACACACACAGACACACACACTGACACACACACAGACATGCAGACACACAGACACACATGCTACATGCAGGTGATATGGCAGATGGCATTCAGTTTAGACAATTATAGTTTCAGCTTAGACAATTATAGTGGTAGTTATCATACATCCCTGAGTTGCACACAACAGCATGCATGTGTTATAGCAGATGGCGTGCACCTTACACAATTATAGTGGTGGTTAGCATACATACCTGTATTGCACCATTTGTGTTAGTAGCCTATGCCCCATACCTGCAACATAATGCATTCACTTTGCACCATTGCACTGCACTGCCATGGTGTTTGCAACATACACCACATGTTAACATGGTTGAGTGGCCCCCCACATGTTGCACCTTGTTCCCTGGCGATTGCATTAGCATGCTGTTTCGCGCATTTTATGAGGTCAGTGCAGTGTCAGCGCACCTGCTGATAGGTGCAGTTGTGACTGCCAACATCATTTACCCTCCTACAGAGTTCCTCCCACAGGGCATCCCGCTTCTGTGCATCCTGTAGCACATGGCTGAAGAGTGTTGTATGGTTGTTGAGGAGGTATGGGACGAGGACCTCATCCTCCAAGTGGCTGTACACTGGCAGCCTGCTTCATGGCATACCTGGAAGACACAATGATGGAGACAGGTCACAGTAACTCACAGAGAAGTAAAGAAGTACAGCTGAACATACATGTGCATCACATTTATTATGATTACAAATAAGTCGTTGCAAATCTACATGACACTAACACCATTGACATGTATAAGTCACACACATTTGACACTTACCGGTGATGTGATGTTTTTGCCATATATGTGTGTGTCATGTGATGACATTGCTCATACTCCATGTGGATGTTGTCTTGACGTGGGCATGTCTGTTTGCCTGTACTCTTTACCTATCAGCACATACCTGGATGTGTTCACATTAATGCAATCAACCTTAATGCTGTGTATGTGTCACATATATAGTCATACACAGCCGTTAGGGACATGACCTGTGACCCTGCAGACTTGCAAACATGTATGTGTTTTGCCATATACAGCTACATGGCACTGTACAGCTGTGTAGCATCCTGACATGTATTGCCTGTGTTGCTTATGTGTAAACCATGGGACAATAGCTAGCCTGATGGTATTTGCATGGTTGGATATCAACTATAGCATGTATGGTCATAGTGATCTAGTAGGCTATATGCCCTGGGCCATTTATGAGCCTAAGCAGGCAGGTTACCTAGCTGTAGGCAACAGACAGGTAAGCTTCAGTGGCCAGTTCAAGCAGTGCCATAGAAGTGATCCACAGGGTAACTGATATATTTGGCATGCTTTCATCACACCATGTCACAGAGAGGGGCGATGTGCAGCTTCACTGGACAGGGATGCATATTATGGCAAGGGTATGTTAAGTGTATGGGACAGAGATCTGTCAGACATGTTGTGATCCTAGTACTAGAAAGGTGGATGTCCATGAAGTATGTGTTTATTTAGGATCAAGATGTGTTAAGTGTAGCATGTTCAACACCTCTGGGTTGGACATAGCTTTATTCAGGGTAGGCTGCATGCTACATAGTGCAGCTAGGGATTGGGAAAGGCAGTGTAGGCCATCTACACATGGGCAATAACCCTTAAAGGAAATATGTGATCTATTATGGGTCACATGGGTGTTGAGTATGGCTGAGCAATTATCTCTATATTCCTGGATGGCACCCTGTCATGATTAGGGGTGCCACATATGACTACCTATCTGGTGTGATGAAGTAACTATCAAAGGAAAGAGTACTGTCCAGCTGCATCCCATACACACAGATGCCATTATGTTGACCGCTGCCTAGGTGGTAGTTCATGGGTACAGTGTTTGTAACAGAGGGGATGACAATGCAATACTTAGCTGTCAGATTGTGGCCATACGTCACACACCACACATCTGACACACTAAGCCCCTTCAGTATGTTGAACGCAGCACACACTGAGTCAACTATTGCTCCTAGTTCATAGTCATTTGCAAACATCAATAGGCTGATGCCTTCTGTGTTAGTCTGTGTGGTATAAATAACAGAGAGGGGAGTACCAGGAATGAACCCTGTATTACTGTGGCTGGCACTGGTTTGATGTGCATGTATTAGTCAGACACCTTCTGCAGTGTTGGTTCTGCCAGCGGTCCAGTTGCCAACCACTTCTGTGACATAGGAATATACACCTAGTTTACTGAGTGTAGCTGGAACACAGTATGGGTGATGGTGTCCTACGACCTGGCAAGGTCATGATATGCAGTGTGAATCAACCCTACAGTCATCTACATCTGTACTGAGTACATCTACATCTGTACTGAGTACAACAAATATGTTGATCACAGTGCTTGGCCTTACAGACCAGACTCAGCAGGGTAGTTGTGCACTATTTCCTATTATCAATGGTGTCTCCCCCTTTGTGGGGTGTGATAACTGTTGCTGTGCACCATTCAGTGTGTACACAGCCTGACATGGAGCTATGATTGAACATTATGTGTATGTGGATAGCTGATTGTTCTTACATTTGTGTATGATACACCCTGCGATGATTACAGGTCCCATGGAGGCTGTATGTATGGCTTTAGAGAGTGCAGCTTGTACCTGCATAGTCGTTATTACAGCGGCCCTGTAGTGTACATGGATATATTACTAAGTGTACCTGTTGGGGGGGTGGGAGTGGGTTTAGGTTCTCCAAGACCCTATATGGATAAACAGGTGCTATTTCTGTAGGCGCAGTACTTCCCATGCCATAGTGCTGTGCAGCACGGCAGGTCTTGTTGTTGCCATTATGATTAATGACACAGCTATAGAATGCTCTGTGCTTGGCCTCATAATATGTGGCTGATTAGTTTCACAGTAGTTTTGTGTGGTTTTATATGGTATATCTGCATCTTACTAAGGCTGACCAGGGATCACCTACACTCATGTGTGTTCACTCTTGCAACAGTTACTACCTTCTGTGGTACAGTTTAAAGCATGGTACCACCAGTTTGCCTTCTTGATTGTGTTTGGTTGAATCCTGGTTCTGTTTCAATGGCACAATCACTGCACTTATGTGACTGCTTAAGGTTCCTTTGTGTAGGATTCAGCGTTTGCACATGCATTGTCCATCTGCATGGGTGCCATGACAGTCACCACTCTGCTCTCAGGAAACATAACATTGGCATTGGAGACTGACTATGTGTAGCATACTGTTAGCCCTGTTTGTGTGACTACTGTGATCCAAGTCATTGTGGCTGATGTAATCCAACATGCATTGAGCGCAGGTGTTGGTCCATGAGGAGTCTTCCCAGTTCATAATGGAATACTTGAGAGTAGCCATTATTATGGTTCTGTCTCAGACCTAATCTTCCCCATTACAGCACATTATGACAGTTGGGAAATCTGTGGCATGGTGGGTGATCTGTTGCAAGGTGCAATTTGAATTCCACTTTGGCACAAAGGTAGTTGCTCAGCATAATGCATCTGAAGTTATGCAAGTGCAACTAGCATGGAGGTGTACATATCCTTCAGGAATATGGACACACCTGCGGCCCGTGTGTTCCCATAAAGGATAATGGGCAAGAGGTGAGGTATGTGTTATAACATGGTCATGCAGGTGTGCTCTCCGGAGCATTGAAACATGTCTCAGCCACTGCACAGATATGTTCTCCATGTTAGCGATACTTACCTTATAGCTTTAGGACACCTTAGGAAACCTTGTAAACTGCAACAGCCTGACATTTGAACAAGTAACCCTTGTAAAAATTCCCAAAATTGTATACTGTTGGTCTGTCTTTCCTGCTAAACATAAATGAAATTACAGTGCTGAGTGCAAGTAACATTAAAATTAAAGTAATGAGTGCAAATAACACAGTGCTGAGTGCAGATTTTAGGCCCTTACATTCAACTTACCTCTGGTGTGGTGTCTTGAGTCAAACCGGGTATTCCCTGTAACCACTCCTACTGCCTTCTCTTTTCCCCCACCCCCCTCTTTTCTCAAACAGGTTAAACTGCTACAATTCAGTACAGGCATCATTTTCAAATCTAGGTGCTTAAGATTTCCCTCTCTCTTCCCCCCTTGGCTGGCCTGGTGTGACTCGGAGTAAGTTTCTTCATTGTATGGACTTTTTGTGTAACTGAATGACCTGCTGCTAAATTCTGATTCTGCAGACTGCTCTATTTTTTTGTTTTCAGAGGTTCTATAAGTAGCTAGTGACTTCACTGAATTTCTGTGGTAATATTTGTGTTTAAACTGAACCTGCACCTAGTGAAAGTGTATAATCAGAGCTCCTACTTGCTGCATGTGTTTTTTAATGTTTAAATTGCACACACACATTGAAGAAGTGCTTTTATGACTTGAATAACTTGGGCTAGCTATACCTGAAGTGCTTTTACTGGCAATTTTCCAGTTGTACAATTGTGAAATAATTCATGTAGTTTTTCTGGTATATCTTTAAAATCTGGCAAGTGTTTATTTACTGCATTGCTCTCTTGCTTAGGTTTCTTAGGTATAAATATTAGTTCATTCTGAAGTGTGCTACTTTACCCCCTCACCCTCAAACCTTTCTGAATGTATTATTATATAATAACTGCCTGTTGTTGCCTTCATGCTTACCCTAGAATCTCTGCTTTTCTCTTTTCCTAGTTGAACTCTACGGTTCCCTACAAAACGGTGTCTACAGGACTGCAATCAGTTTCTCTCATAGGTTCATAGGTTCATAGGTTCATACTAGGCTATCTGCCCTGGGGCAATTATAAGCCTAGCCCGATTCTGTATGGCTTACGCCACCCCTTGATTTGAGTATACTGTGCCCTTTTTAAGGTTTAGTTTACTGTGCCTCTGTCTAATAGTGACACGGGAGTAATCCCTGGGACAAACCTACGATCCCCCATCCAACTATCAAGATTCTTCTTGAAGAGATTCAGTGAGGTGCTCTGCCTCACGTGAACTGGAATTCTATTCCAGAGCGAAGGGAGCCTCTGGGTTATGAACCTGTCCCTCCAGCAAGTTCTATTTATTTCTGTGCTGAGGTTCAAGTCCCTCGAGCTTGTGGCTCTAAGGGATTTAGATTTACTGAGGTGGAGCATATCCATTAATTCTGGATTTGACATAGCTTTGTATGTCAGGCATAGATCGCCTCGAAGTAGGCGGTATGCAACTGAGTAGAGCTGGAGTTTTTTTAACCGAGCAGCATATGGCATCTGTTTGAGTCCCTTGATCCTCTTGGTGAGATACTTTTGGGGTCTTTCTAATTGCTGCAGGTGTTGGGTAAGGTACATCCCAAAAGGGGCATTGTATTCTATGATGGGCCTGATGAGGGATGAATAAAGGGCACGATTACCTCTCTTGATCTAGATGTGAAACCCTTCGTGATGAGGCGGGCTATGTAGAAGGTCTTTCTAACCACTTTGGCAATGTGGTTTTCAAAGGAGAGATTGCTATCAACTTGGGTCCCCAGGTCCATAATAACTTTCTCTGTACTTAATGGGTTTCCGCCTATGTGGTAATTTGTGGGCACATTGTTTTTGCCAAAGGGTATGACTATACATTTTTTGGCATTTAGCTTTAAACCATGGCACTGGCACCAGTTATCTGTCTCTGTGAGACCTTTTTGAAGGATGTTTGTGTCAGCTGGAGAGTCGATTATGGCACCCAGTTTGCAGTCGTCTGCGAACTTGGTGAGCCATAGTCCTCCCACGTTTATCTGTACCTCGGAAAAGTATATACCGAACAAGAGTGGTCCCAGGACAGAACCCTATGGGACGCCACTTGTGACCGGTTTCGAGTCTGACATGGCTCCAGCAACTCTCACTCTGTGGGTTCTGTCTTTGAGCCAGTTTGCGACCCATCTTGTGACATAGGGGTTTATATTTAAGCTGGATAGCTTATCTATGATGCCCGAGTGGGGTATTGTGTCAAATGCCTTTGCAAGGTCCAGATAGGCTGTGTGGACTACCTTCCCTTCATTTATGGCTTTGGTGACTGTTTCGAAGAAGTCAACCAGGTTCAAAAGGCAGGATCTGCCCTTGACAAAGCCGAACTGGGTAGGATCTAGTGTCTGTAGGTCCACAATGTCTTTGTTTATGAACTCCATGATGATCTTCTCCAGAGCCTTGCAGACTAAGCTAGTCAGGCTTATGGGGCGATAGTTTCCAGGGTCCGTAGAGGCTCCACCTTTGTGGAGTGGGACCACTGTTGCTGTACGCCATTCTGTGGGCACATATCCTGTAGTGAGGCTGAGATTGTATAGCTGTTTTATTTGAGGGATTAGTTCCTCTTGGAGTTCATGTAGGACATAACATGGGACACCATCTGGTCCCATGGAAGCAGTATTTTTCGCTTTGGAGAGGGCAGCCTTCACCTGAGCATCAGAGATGTTTGGGAGGCAGCCCTCTGCCGGATAGATACTTGCTCTTTTGGGGGGGAGGGGGTGGAGAAGTTTGCACTGAACCTGTCTGCCAGGATATTGGTGATGACTGTGGGTTCAGTGTATTTTTTGTCGTTTAGAATCAACTCAGAACAAGTCTGGGAGTTGCATCCCAGGTTCCTAACATAACTGAAAAAAGCCTTATGATAGTCTTTGGTGTCTTGTGCAATTTTTCTCTCGAAGCTGGCCTTGGAGGATTTTATGAGGGATCGTAATTTTTTGCTAGTACTGATCAGAGATGCCTTCCCTATAAGGGATTTTGCTCTATCATGTAGTAGCTTCCTCCTTCTGTTGTACAGTTTATTTATGGCAGGGGTCCACCAGACTGGACTCCTGCCTTTGGATGATTGGGTCTTGGTTTTGTTTGGGATAGCATGATCCATGCATTCCTGGAGATGTCCGTAGAATGCGCTTATATAGGATTCTGCAGTTTGGGCCGTAGTTTCCACTGGCCCTGGGGCCTTGAAGGATTCCACTTCAGTTTTGAGAAGTGAGAAGTTCGCTTTTGAGAAGTTTTTCACTGTGGTTTTCTGGGCTGGGGTGGGGTCGGGATGTGGACATCCAGTGAAATTAATTTATGGTCTGATCTTACCAATGAGGGATATACTTCTGGTGTGGAGCATAGAGTCCCCATGTTGGTAATGATCAGGTCTAGTATGTTGTCCCCTCTTGTGGGAGTGGTGACTAGTTGTTCCATAGCATTTGAGTTTATAATTTCCAGGAACCTTTGGGCTAAGGTGCTGGGGCTTGAGTAGTGCTCCCAGTCAATGTTTGGGTAGTTGAAGTCACCCAATATAATGGTGTTCGGAGAAATCTTCATGTTCTCCAATGTTTTCAGGAAAGCCAAGTGGGATTCCTGACTTTGAGAGGGTGGTCTGTAGAATGCTATAAACTGAAAAGCAGTCTTGCCCATTGTTAGTTGCACATGGATGGTCTCCGACACCGTGCAATGCCACTAACCTGGAGGTGTGGATATCCTTGATAAATATGGAAACTCCCCCTCCTTTTGTGGTTCGGTCCGGGTTTTGGGGCCGAAAAGCATGATATGAGGTATAGCCTGGTAGTGCTGGGGTGCTCTCTGGAGCCTTGAACCAGGTTTCTGTCACTGCACAGATATCGATGTTCTCCATACTGAGGAGAGCTTCGAGTGCATGCATCTTGAGGTTAAGACTTCTGGCATTAAACAGCATTACCCTTAGTTTCTTGTTCCTTGTGCTGTCTATGGGGGTGGGTTTGACTTTTGAGCCTTGCCTAAAAAAGGCACTATGGGGGTGGCAAGAGCCTTTGCCAATATCCGAAAGCCCAGTGGTGACAGGTGCAAGCCGTCCCTAGCGAAGCAACGTGGCTTGTCGAGCATGTCATCCCAGGCTGACAGACACTGGATCCCCTTTGAATGAAATTTTAGCCAATTGTTAAAATCAATCATTTTGTCTTTGTACTGTGGCATCATTCTAGGTGAGGATAAGATGCTGCTCAAGGTCAGGGTCATACCAGCCTGGGCTACATGATCAGAGAGCTCCTCTATGTCTCTTTTCATGTAGTCCAGGGAGGTACGTCTCAGGTCATTCACACCAGCATGTACAATGACTGAGTCATATTTGTATTTGCTTTGGAGTGACCTGAGTGCTTGCGTTATGTGGCGGATCCTAGCACCCGACAGGCAGCTCACCGTGACCTTCTCTTTATTCAGCCTGGTGAGTGGGACGTCAGTGTGTCTGACAATAGAGTCACCTATTACAAGAGTATCAGGTGTGTTATTCAGCCTTAAGGGCTGTGGCTGCTTGGCACACTGACTTTGTGGGCTATGTGTTGTGTGTGTTTTGTTTAGAGGTAGCATTTGCTTGGATGTCTGCTTTGGAGGTCTCTGTTGCTTAGGTAGATTTTTATTTAGAGCCTCCGAGTATGTTTTTGTGTATTTATGAGTTTGATTCGCTGATGTGGTGGGACTATATGATACTGGAATTGTGTTGTGTGAGGTTACCTTCTCCTCCTGACTGGTTACACCAGTTTTGAGATGAGAGAGCTCAGCCTCCAGTTTGGCTAAATAGTTGCATCTCTCACATATATTTGAACCTGTTTGGAGGAGGAGATGGTTGTCCGTGTACATGAGACAGTTGTAACATTGCCTCAAAATTTCCAGATTCACCAGCTGGACTGGAGAGGAAACCATTGACTGACCTTTGGACATGCTAGAGTAATATAGGGAAACTGAATTTAAGATGGACCAATAGAGAACAGGGTAATCGTAGAGAGTATAAGAGTAAGTAGTGCTTATGGTTTAATAGTGCTAACTTGTAGGATTACTTAATTGGACCAGTGAAGGGCCTTAGAATGAGAATATGGTGTTTAAATTGAGAGATAGAGCAGTTCTAAGGGAAAAAGTGAAGAGCAGACTTTGTGGAGCCAGGAATAGTTTAAACCCAATTAGGCGGTGCTGCCCGCTGTTGTGCTATGCACAAAAACGCACAAAAGAGGGTTTTAAGAGAGGAAGATGAAGGAGTTTGGAATTGACCCAAAATGGCCAATAAAACTACAGTTTCAAGTCAGTAACCACTCCCACAGGGGCAGGCAGGCTGCTCAATGTTTTTCACTGCCACTGATCAACAGAGAGACTTCCCTTTAGCCCAAGCAAAAAATGGCCTCCAAGAAACTTACAAACAGTTCAAGAACAGCAAGCCTGTAACTGAACTTTTTTAAATCTCAGAAAAGTGGGAAAAAAGCAAGATTTTTTTGTTTTTTGTTTTTTTCAGAGATAGCAGAGGTTCACAAGTATCAACAAGTTATAACAGTGCAGCAAATGACCCCACACAAAAGTGCTAGGCCAAAGACAGATAAAATGCAAGTTTTGAGAAAAAAATGATTTTAAAAATAAGTGCAAACAGGAAATTCAGTAAACAGCTCTAGGTTGTGCTCTAAATATAGTTACTAATGCAGAAATCAAGTTTAACAAGCCAGAAAATGTTCAAAATAGGCAGCTATGCAGAAAGACTTAGCAAATAAACAGAGGAAAAATACTTAAAATCTCAAAAGTGGCTCCTTTCTTCTCTCAGCGTTTTCTCCTCTTGGTGGGTGCTTCACCAACAGCCAACAAGCCTGAAAAGACGCCAAAACCACAAGGCAACCAGGTTTTAAGAGAGGAAGATGAAGGAGTTTGGAATTGACCCAAAATGGCCAATAAAACTACAGTTTCAAGTCAGTAACCACTCCCACAGGGGCAGGCAGGCTGCTCAATGTTTTCACTGCCACTGATCAACAGAGAGACTTCCTTTAGCCCAAGCAAAAATGGCCTCCAAGAAACTTACAAACAGTTCAAGAACAGCAAGCCTGTAACTGAACTTTTTTAAAATCTCAGAAAAGTGGGAAAAAAGCAAGATTTTTTGTATTTTTGTTTTTTTCAGAGATAGCAGAGGTTCACAAGTATCAACAAGTTATAACAGTGCAGCAAATGACCCCACACAAGAGTGCTAGGCCAAAGACAGATAAAATGCAAGTTTTGAGAAAAAAAGATTTTAAAAATAAGTGCAAACAGGAAATTCAGTAAACAGCTCTAGGTTGTGCTCTAAATACAGTTACTAATGCAGAAATCAAGTTTAACAAGCCAGAAAATGCTCAAAATAGGCGGCTATGCAGAAAAACTTAGCAAATAAACAGAGGAAAAATACTTAAAATCTCAAAAGTGGCTCCTTTCTTCTCTCAGCATTTTTCCTCTTGGTGGGTGCTTCACCAACAGCCAACAAGCCTGAAAAGACGCCAAAACCACAAGGCAACCAGGTTTTAAGAGAGGAAGATGAAGGAGTTTGGAATTGACCCAAAATGGCCAATAAAACTACAGTTTCAAGTCAGTAACCACTCCCACAGGGGCAGGCAGGCTGCTCAATGTTTTTCACTGCCACTGATCAACAGAGAGACTTCCCTTTAGCCCAGGCAAAAAATGGCCTCCAAGAAACTTACAAACAGTTCAAGAACAGCAAGCCTGTAACTGAACTTTTTTAAATCTCAGAAAAGTGGGAAAAAAGCAAGATTTTTTTTTTTTTTTTTTTTTTTTTTTCAGAGATAGCAGAGGTTCACAAGTATCAACAAGTTATAACAGTACAGTAAATGACCCCACACAAGAGTGCTAGGCCAAAGACAGATAAAATGCAAGTTTTTAGAAAAAAAGATTTTAAAAATAAGTGCAAACAGGAAATTCAGTAAACAGCTCTAGGTTGTGCTCTAAATACAGTTACTAATGTAGAAATCAAGTTTAACAAGCCAGAAAATGCTCAAAATAGACGGCTATGCAGAAACACTTAGCAAATAAACAGAGGAAAAATACTTAAAATCTCAAAAGTGGCTCCTTTCTTCTCTCAGCGTTTTCTCCTCTTGGTGGGTGCTTCACCAACAGCCAACAAACCTGAAAAGATATTTAAACAGAGTAGGTTGCACACACAAAAAGCATTTGTTAAGCTTTCACTTACAGTGCTGTGTAATTAAGCAGGTCACCATATTGGTCAGCCATAGGACTCTTTTTTTTCTACTTGAGTGGTTGCCTCCTTCCCTTGTAACTTAAGTAAATTGACTCTTAAATTAAGAGCTGTAATACTTACCTTATAGCTTTAGGACACCTTAGGAAACCTTGTAAACTGCAATAGCCCCGCTACGTTTGCCCTCGCTATGCTCAGGCTCTCTTCGCTCCCCTCCCTGCCCCCAATTTCCTCCTGCCCCCAGTACCTCTAAATTTATAGTACTAAAGCCACTCCCCCACTTTCTAGATCCTATCTGCTTTCATCTGAGATAATTCCAGCCACCCCCATTTTACTACCTATATTTTAACAGCACCTATTAGCTTTCATCTGGCATTCTCCCATCCCCCTTCCAGTATCTTTACCTCACCATTCTATCTCCTGGTGTTGCATCACCAGGTTAAAACAGTTCCTTAACTCACTAGCTGAATCACAGATAATGATATACTCCTCTTTACTACCCCTCTTGTTCACACCATACCTCCTTACCTTGTATGAAAAACAGTTTCTCACTGGATTTCAGGTCCCAAAAAGCCATACTATCACCCCAGCTGTAAATCCTTCCACCTTCAACCATACTTACAGTACCAGATCCTATCCAACATCTTGTTCAGTCTATCAACATCTCAACCCCAGGCACATTAGCTCTAGATCCAAACACTACCACAAACTAATAAACAAATTCCTGAAGTTCATCACCAAGTATAGACTCAACCTAATACTTGGTGGTGATATTCACCCCAACCCTGGCCCACTCACTTCAGATACACATACCCCCTCTACTTGCAATCTAAGCTACATGCCTACAATTAATAGGCCAACTAACTCTCTCCTAGTCTGTCATCTCAATATTAGAAGCATTAATAACAATGTACATGAATTGCATACCCTTCTGGATGTCCAGTCCCCTGAGATTCTCTGTTTATCTGAAACCTGGTTAAAACCTAACACTAAAGACAATGAAGTGTTACCACCTGGGTGCAACATACACAGGCTGGATCATGCTTCAAGGAAGGGAGGTGTGGTAGCTGTACTCTATAATTCTGAGTTGAATGTCACCATAGGTGTAATACAACCACCTCAGATTAATAACTCAGAGATTCTTGCCACCAAATTGCAACTTAATAAAAATAAATGCATTAATATAATCTGTATGTACATTCCCCCAGGTAACAATATATCTACATTTGAAGATATCCTGCACTGGCTATCATGTCACTACCCCCAAGAAACCCTACTACTTGGAGACTTTAACATAGACTGGGGCACCTGTTCCTCAGAATCCCCAACCACCCATATTAACCTGCATGCATTTACACAAATTATATCCACCCCTACCAGGATAGGTAAACCCAACCAAAAAGAAAGTATACTTGACTGGGTACTCATAAATAGTCACCTCCAACTGTACACCTCTGGTACCCTCCTTAATGGCCTAAGCGATCACCTTCTCACATATGTAATTAAGCACAAAACCATTAATTCCCAACAACCCTTACTCAGAAAGGTTAGAAACAATAAAAACTTTGACCCTGCCAAATTCCAACAAGAACTAAACTCATGTAATTGGTCTATTCTAAAACAACTCCCCTTAGAGGAAGCAGTAGCATACTTTAACAAATTCCTTGAGATCCTTGATTTGCATGCACCTGTTCGTTCAAAGAGAACCAAGGCAAAAACTGCGCCATGGCTTTCTATAGAGTCTAAACTCAAAATTACCCTTAGAAACAAAGCATGGGCTTTATGGCATTCTTCTAAAGACCCTCAAGATCACATTAAATACAGGCAATCCAAGAAGGAAACCAAGAAATCAATTTTACAAGACAAAAAACAATACTACTGTAATTTACAGACAGTAAATCAAAATAACCCTCAGAAGTTTTGGACAGGTTTAAATAATCTACTACATCCTGGACAAACGTCAACCCCAATCCCTGCTGCTACTATTGATAAAACAGCTGAAGATGTTTCTGTTAGTTTTAACCAATTCTTTACTGAGACAATTCAAGCCCTAGCATCATAGACAATAATCTAAAATTTGACCTACATGTTAACCAAACTATCAAAACCATCAATAAAAAACTAGGGTCACTTTACAGAATAAAAGCCTTCCTAACCCCTCCAGCTAAAATTGCCATAGCTCGCTCTCACCTTCTTTCAACCCTTCTGTATGCATCCCCTCTACTCTCGAATTTAAACAAGACTGTCCTTAACAAACTCTCAATTTGCTACAACCATTGCCAGGTTTGCCACTGGGCTGCCTTTTAGGACACATCATTGCATCAATCTAAATCAGCTTGGGTGGCTTGAACTACCCAGCCTAATCCAGTATAACCAACTGATTATGGCCTATAAAATCCTCTATAATCCGGACAATACTCCTGCACTTAAAATATTATCACCCCCTATAACAATCCTAGACCACTTTGATCCTCTAACAAACTACTAATTCAGACTAGCAAAATTAATAACACAGCCGGTGATTCTCTCTTTGCAAACTCTGTAAGTAGATCCTGGAACTCTCTTCCAGCTGATATTACCTTACTTTCCACCTTAGGTCAATTTAAAACTAGACTCAAACAACATTTGTCACTTAACTGGCTATGTCAATGTATCAAGCCTGGCTAACTCTCTCTAGAATGTGTAAAAATCTGTTAACCAGTTTACTGTGCAATTTAATTTAATCCTGACTTATGCTCAGGATTAACTGTAACCTGTGGAACTTGTTTAACTTGCTTACTTATGTAATCTTTAAATAGTCTGTTTGTATTATGTAATGCTGGTATTATGTAATGCTGTATCTGCTTACCCTTGGAGCTTTTCTCCCCGGGCCTCAGCTGAAAATGGACATGCATCCAGTCGGACTATCCCGGTCAACAAATGTAAAATAAAAAATAAAAAATAAGATAAATAAATATGTGTGTCCATATAGTGTTTCTGACATGTATGAAAGTGTAGCGAGACCCGCAGTTTATTGCTTGTCTGTCCCTGTAACAGCAGTGGAACTTCACGTGAACTGTGCATGATGAAGGCACTATAGGGGAAGCATGAGCCCTAGGCAGTATCCAGATTCCCAGGGGTGACAGGTGCAGGCCCTATCTGGCAAAGCATCATGGTCTGTCAATCATGTTATCCAGGCAGACAGATACTGGATACCCTTAGACTTGCACCACTACACTAAACGATTGTTGAATACAATCCTTTTGTTCCTGTACTGCAGTATGATTCTGGCCAATGGCAGAATGCTACCCAGGCCTTGGGACATACCTGCATAGGCTACAAGACCTGTCAGTTCCTACATGTGTTTCCATGCAGTCCAGGCTACTGCATCACAGGTCCTGCACAACAACATGGAATATGCCAGAGCCATGTGTATAGTTCATAAGGTGGTCGGAGTGTATGGGTATGTGGCTAATCATGGCAGACAGGCAGCTGACAGTATGTATGCCCTCATATAGGTTGGTGTGTAACATAGTGCTAGAGTTTGTATTCACAAATGAGTACTGTTGGGCATGTTTCCATCCAAGTGTTCTGAAGTGTGGCAGAATTATGCAAACTATGTCATACAGTTTGTGTATTTCGGTGTCTGTCTCTTCCATCTTGGGAGGTCACTTGTTTGGCCAGTTATTTAGAAACGTCTGTGAATGTGTGTGATTTCTGGTAGTGTGTGTGGGTGTCCTTACTGTGTTCTGGTAAGTGTATGTGTTGGTTGTGTTTATGAGATGTATGTGTTAACCTAAACCTCATGACTGTCCAGTCCAGTCATAGCTGTAGACTGGGCTGCCTTCCAGCTTACCCCTGTAGCTGCATCCCAAACAATGTGTGGGGCATGGTGTTAGGTGGGTTTGGCAGTGTACATGGCGTAGAGATTACATTCCCCCAGGATGGCCACATACACAAAGCTGACATTAGTAAACACCAGTAGCTGACTAGCGGACATGCCTGTATGAGCATTTAGTACTACAAGTACCAAGTACTGTATTTAGTTTACGTATTGCTTATGAAGATGTTTTAGACAGTGATGCTCACATGTAAATATTTGTGTTATGGACGTGACAACACTGGCTATTACGGAAACATTGTACCTACCTTTAGAAGCAATCCTCCTCTGAGGAGCACATCACATCCTGTTAGTTGATTACAGATGATGCAAGTGTCTACAGATCTGTTTCCTTCTCTGGGTATATACTCACATATCCACCAGGACCATGAACTCTGTTGGGCATAGACACCCACTCTCCAAACAGAGTCATGTATCAATAGACTTTGATGCCACTATCAACATGATCAGAATTTAATCAGATAGTGTAAGCCATCACCTATGAAGCAGCTATTACACATGGGCAGCTGTCTCCTATATCTTACACTCCTACTGCAGATGTTACACTGGAGATAAAGATGATATGCAACCTGTTTCATTACCAGTATTGAGCACAACCTTACATACAGTATGTGCAAGCGGATGTTAGGTTGGCAATGACAGGTTGGGCTACACAAACCTGGTAGTTCAACCAGTGTGTCTCTACTCTCAATATCCACTCTATGTAGGTGTGCACATAGCCATTTGACCCAGCCCTGTAACAAGGGTCACTACACATTTACATAACATGTACACATGCACAGCTGTTATTGCTTGCAAATGATACTAGAGAGGTCTAGCCCTGTAACAAGGGTCACTACACATTTGCATAACATGTACACATGCACAGCTCTTATTACTTGCAAACGATATTAGAGAGGTCCATCCCTGTAACAAGGGTCACTACACATTTGCATAACATGTACACATGCACAGCTGGTATTGCTTGCAAATGATACTAGACAGGTCCAGCCCTGTAACAAGGGTCACTACACATTTGCATAACATGTACACATGCGCAGCTCTTATTGCTTGTAAACGATACTAGAGAGGTCCAGCCCTGTAACAAGGGTCACTACACATTTGCATAACATGTACACATGCACAGCTCTTATTGCTTGCAAACAATACTAGAGAGTTCCAGCCCTGTAACAAGGGTCACTACACATTTGCATAACATATACACATGCACAGCTCTTATTGCTTGCAAATGATACTAGAGAGGTGGATATTACATGTGTTATGTGCATGGATAGTTACCTGGCTCTTCCAATTATCTTTGCTATCATGCTGCTAAACTGTCAGATGAATACAAATGATATGTATCCTGTTATTGAGTATTGTAATTGCCAATAGACATAACTACTGTTTGCATAACATAACAGAACTGCTATGTAGAATAGAATACAGATCTGCCTAAATACTGTACATTACACAGCTATTGGCACAATATCCCGCAATGCACACCATATTTGCATGGTAAGCCCACCTTTAACATGTTCATCTTACTTATACACCCATACATATGTTGACTGTTACAATATATCGATATATACTATCCCCTGTTATAGCACATACTTGTTGGACCAGTCCTGACACTGACAGTGGCTGGAAGCGAATTGATGGGTTCCAAGCCCATATCATCCCTTGTGGTGTATGCGGAGTTTGCCTTGTGACCTACAGCAGTACACACATAGAATACTACAAGCATTACTACTGCTCAACAATACATCACTACAAGATAGCTATTTCCACTATATGCATTGATTACACTGTAATTCTTACAGAACAGGTACTACATACACAGACATACTACATAGGTTCATAGGTTCATAGGTTTATACTAGGCTATCTGCCCTAAGGCATTTATAAGCCTAGCCCAAATTTTTGTGGCTTACACCACCCCTTATATGAAAAAATACTGTGCCCATTAGTTTGTTGTGCCTCTGTCCAGCAGTGACACAGAGATGATTCCCGGGGTAAACCTACGATCTCCCATCCACAGGTCTAGATTTCTCTTGAACAGAGTCAGCGAGGTGCTCTGCCTCACATGGACCGGGATTTTATTCCACATCCGCATAGGGAGTCTCTGGGTGATAAATCTATCCCTCCAGCACGTCCTATTTATATCCGTGCTAAGGTTTAAGTCGCTTGCTCTAGTAGTTTTGGTGGATTTGGATTTTTTGAGGTGGAGCATGTCCATTAATTCCGGGTTGGACATGGCCTTGTATGTCAGGCACATGTCACCTCTGAGCAGACGGTATGCGACTGAATAGAGCTGGAGTTTCTTCAATCTGGCAGCATATGACAGATTTTGGAGTCCCTTTATCCTTTTGGTGAGGAACTTTTGGGGTCTCTCCAATTGCTGCAGATGTCGGGTGAGATACATCCCGAATGGGTCATTGTACTCGATCATTGGTCTGATAAGTGAAGAGTACAGGGGAACAATGACCTCACTAGATCTGGATGTGAATCCCTTCATGATCAGGTGGGCAATGTAGAAGGTCTTTCTAACCACTTTAGCAACGTGAGTGTCAAAAGAAAGGCCACTGTCAACCTGGGTCCCCAGGTCCCTGATAACCTCTTCTGTGCTTAGTGGATTGCCACCTATATGGTAGCTTGGGGTTACCTTGTTTTTCCCAAAGGGTATGACTATACATTTTTGGCGTTTAACTTCAGGCCATGGCTCTGGCACCAGCTATCTGTTTCCGTGAGTCCCTTCTGAAGGATATCCGTGTCCGATGCACTTTCCACTATGGTGCCCAGTTTGCAGTCGGCTGCAAACTTTGTCAGCCAAAGTGCGCCCATGTTGGCCTGTACTGCTGAGAAGTAGATGCCAAACAATAGGGGCCAAGGACCGAGCCCTGTGGGACACCACTTGTGACCGGCTTGGAGTCTGACACAGCGCCAGCAACTCTAACCCTGTGGGTTCTGTCCTTAAGCCAGTTTGCAACCCATCTTGTGACATATGGGTTTACATTTAAGCTGGTAGTTTTTCTACAATACCCGAGTGGGGTATTGTGTCGAAAGCCTTTGCAAGGTCAAGGTAGGCTGTATGGACTGCCTTTCCTCATCAATGGCCTTGGTGACTGTTTCGAAGAAGTCGACCAAGTTCAAAAGGCATGATCTGCCCTTGACAAAGCCAAACTGGGTCGGGTCCAATGTCTGCAAGTCCCCTATATCTTTGTTTATGAGCTCCATTATGATCCTCTCCATAGCTTTGCAGACTAGACTTGTTAAGCTTATGGGGCGGTAATTACCAGGGTCCGTAGAGGTGCCACCTTTGTGGAGTGGGACCACAGTTGCCGTGACGCCACTCCTTGGGCACGTATCCTGTGGTAAGGCTGAGATTAAACAGCTGCCTTATGTGCGGGTTTAATTCCTCATTTAGCTTCGTAGCACACAGCCGGGGACACCATCCGTCCCATTGATGCTGTGTTTTTAGCTTTAGAGAGAGCAGCTTTCACCTGCGCATTTGAGATGTCCGGGAGGCTACACTCGGCTGGGATAGTTATCTCTCCTTTAGGGGGGTGAAGTTTGCACTGAACCTGTCTGCCAGTATGTTGGCAATGTCTGTGGGTTCAGTGATTTTGTATCATTTTGGACTAATTCTGAGCATATCTGGGAGTTTCCACCCAGGTTCCTAACATAGCTGAAAAAGGCCTTATGATTGTCCTTTGAATCCATGGCAATTTTTCTCTCAAAATTGGCCATAGTTGATTTTACGAGTGCTCATATTTTTTACTAATAATGATCAGGGTGACTTCCCTTTTATGGATTTTGTTCTATCATGTAATAGCTTTCTCCTCTTATTGTAAAGTTTGTTAATGGCTGGGGTCCACTAGACTGGACGTTTGCCCTTTGTGGAAAGAGTCTTGGTTTTATTTGGGATTGCCTGATCCATGCAGTCCTGGAGGTGTTCATAGAAGGCATTTATAAGGGCTTCAGAGCTTGGGTTGTGGTTTCCTCTGGCTCAGGGGCCTTGAAGGATACCACACCAGTCTTGAGTAGTGTCAAGTTTGCTTTAGAGAAGTTCTTCACTATGGTCTTTTTTGTTTGGGGTGCGGGCGGATGTGGATTTCCAGTGAGATTAGTTTATGATCAGATCTCACCAATGAGGGATATACTTCCGGTGTGGAGCATTTTGTCCCCATGTTTGTGACAATGAGATCTAGTATATTTTCTCCTCTCATGGGAACAGTGACTAGCTGTTCCATGGCATTTGAATTAATGAACTCCAGGAACCGTTGGGCTAGAAAGTTAGGGCTTGAGTAATGTTCCCAGTCTATATTCGGTAGTTGAAGTCACCCAATATGATGGTGTTTGAGATACATTTATACCCTCCAGTGTCTTCAGGAAGGCTGTGTGGGGTTCCTGAGTTTGAGAGGGTGGCCTGTAGCATGCTACAATTTGTAGAGCAGTTTTGCCTATGGTTAGTTGCACCTGGATGGTTTCAAGCTTCTGCGTTGCCACCAACCTGGAGGTGTGGGTATCCTTTATGAATATGGATACACCCCTCCTTTTGTGGTGTGGTCCGGTTTTGGGGCGAACGCATGATATGAGGTAAAACCTAATAGTGCCAGGGTGCTCTCAGGAGCCTTGAACCAGGTTTCAGTTACAGCACAGACATCGATGTTCTCCATACTGAGAAGGGCCTCGAAAAGTGCATTTTGAGATTTAGACTTCTGGCATTGAGCAGCATTACCCTCAGTTTCTTCCCATTTTGTTTTCTAGGGTGGTAGGTTTAGAATTTGAGCCTTGCCTAAAAAGGCACTATGGGGTGGCAAGAGCCTTAGCCAATATCCGGAATCCCAGGGTGACAGGTGCAAGCCGTCCCTTGGCGAAGCAGCGTGGCTTGTCAAGCATGTCATCCCAGGCAGACAGACACTGGATCCCCTTTGAATGACACCAGACATTAAGCCAATTGTTAAAGCTGATCATCTTGTCTCTATATTGTGGCATCATTCTTGGTGAAGGAAGGATACTGCTCAGGGTTAGGGTCATACCTGCCTGGGCTACATAATCAGAGAGCTCCTCTATGTCTCTTTTCATGTAGTCCAGGGAGGTACGTCTCAGGTCGTTCACACCAGCATGGACAATGACTGTGTCATATTTGTACTTGCCGTGGAGTGACCAGTGCTTGTGTTATGTGGCGGATTCTAGCGCCCGATAGGCAGCTTACTGTGACCCTCTCCTTGTTCAGCCTGGTGAGTGGGACGCCAGTGTGTCTGACTATGGAGTCACCTATGACAAGTATGTTTGGTGTTGTATTTGGCCTTAAGGGCTGTGACTGCTTTGCACACTGCTTTTGTGGTTTATGTGTTGCTTGTGGGGTGTCTTGAGGTAGCAGTTGTTTGGGTGTCTGCTTTGGAGGCCTCTGCTGTTTAGGTAAATTTTACTCAGAGCCTCCGAGTATGTCTTTGTGTGTTTATGTGTTTGATTCAGTGGAGTGGTAGCATTATGTGAGGCTGGTTTTGTGGTGTGTGTAGTTGCCTTCTCCTCCTGTCTGGTCTTGCCAGTCCTGAGTTGAGAGAGCTCAGCCTCCAGTTTGGCTAAATAGCTGCATCTCTCGCAAGTATTTGTGTTATGTGGGAGGAGGAGAGGGTTGTCTGTGTACATGAGGCAGTTATAACATTGCCTCAAGATTCCCAGATTCACCAGCTGGACCAGAGAGGAGATTGACAACTGACCTTTGGACATGCTAGAATAATATTGGGAAATCCTTAATTGAAAACAAGGGCCAGTGGGGAGTGAGGGTGTAGTGCTTTTAATTTTTAGTGCTGACTTATATAATTGCTTTAGTGAGCAAGTGCCAGGTAACTTGAGTGCAATGTGTTACAAGTAACTAAATGCAAAACGACAAACAGTAACTTTCTTTCAAGTGAAACAAGGAAATAAGTACAGTAAGCAATGCAGATATCACTAGTGATCCACAGAAGCACTGAGAAGTTGCGTATTAGGTGGAATTAGCTTCCAGGAAATAACAAGCAAACAAACAACAAGCATATAAACAAAGCTAGATTCAGCAGGCCTGGATCTAGTCTATGCTAGAGCAAACAAGGTGTACCAATTTCAGTAAGATACAGTTCAAATATTCAGGCACTATAAACCTTTAACCAGAAATTCCCAGCTCAGAAGGGCAGAGTCCAGCCTCTTCTCCCACAAGAGTGCAGACCACGAACCTTCTTAATGTAAAATAACTGGCCTGAAGTCCAAGTGCCTAAACCAGAACTAATACACTTGGACACTGGGCTCTCAATCAACAGTTCCCAACTTAGAAGGATGAAAGCTACCTGTCCTGCCACCACAGTGCTTGCCACAAACCTTCCTAATGTAAAACAACTGGTCTGAAGCCCAAGTGCTTAATCCAAAAGACTTGAATGATAGCTACACTTTAATCAAGTTACAACCAAGCAGTAATAAATACCATTGAATACTTTAGAGAATGTCTGGATTAGTGCTCAAGTTACACAAACAAAGCTAGATCCAGCAGGCCCGAATCCAGTCTATGCCACAGCAAACAAGGCACAACTTCAGTAAGAAACAGTTCAGATATGCATGCACTATAAGCCTTTAACCAGAAATTCCCAGCTCAGAAGGGCAGAGTCCAGCCTCTCCTCCCACAAGAGTGCAGACCACGAACCCCCTTAATGTAAAATAACTGGCTTGAAAGCCCAAGTGCTTAAACCAGAATTAATACACTTTTAGAATAACAGACACTGAGCCCTCAATCAGCAGTTCTCAACCTAGAAGGATGTAAGCTACCTGTTCTGCCACAACAGTGCAGACCACAAACCCTCTCAGTGCAAAAAAACAACTAACTGGTCCGCAGCCCAAGTGTTTAAACCAAAAGGCTTAGAATGAGTTACACCAAGCAGTAATAAATACAATTGAGTATTTCAAGATGATGCAAAAGTAAAAAGAAGTAGGTAGAAACACAAGTACAGTAAAAGCAGATGAAAATTTTTTTTTTTTTTTTTTCTGAACAAGTGCTGAGATGTTATATATATATATATATATATATACATATATATGTTATATATACATGTTATACATACCTTCTTAGTAATTGGAGGTGTTATTGACTAGTATAATACTAATTTTTGGTTAGTCCTTCAGTGTTTTGTACTGTCCTACAGGTAGATACAGATGGTTTGAATGTGTGACAAAGCAACCTTTTTTAGTTATAGATCAGTAACATGTGCTATCCCAATGGCCAATTGGTGTTCCTGAGTAGCTAATTACATGCACATCAACTGCGCTGCTAATGCCTTAGCCAATACCATGGCTACAGTGGAGTATAATTGAGTACTCCACTTGGGAGTTGTCCCTTTGCCTTACTTGTGAGGAAGACAGCGTGGAAGTGTTGTTTGGAATCTATTGCAACAGCTGTATGGAGACGAACAATAATATATTGTGTGTAATGCCTAGAGGATTTGGTCTAAATGTGAGTACTGCTGTTATATTTCTGAACATTGCTACTTGTGCAGGGTTTGTCCTTACCTAATACTTTTGCATATGTTTCAGTCTGGCCAGGTTGTTTGACCAGCTCAAGGCTGCACAGCTATGCATATAATGTTAGGGGGTTTACAGTGTGCTTACCAGACATATTTAGTTTGGTGTTACTGTGTATCATACTGTGCTGATAATCAGTACTCGGTAACACTTCCTGATGTACGAACCTTTCAACCCTCAGAAACGGGATTAGTTCATACAAACCCTGTTACATCTGCAGCTGTTCAATTGTATAACAGCAACTATTTCACATAGGGCCATGTTAGTGTGTCTGTGTCCAGGTATGTTAAGGTTTCAGCAGATGTTGTACAGTAGTTGAATAATTGGTTATGGTATGACAGTATGTATTGATGTAATTATTTTGGTTGTGGGGTAGATGTTGGTGGGTGTACATAGCACATGCAGGTGTGTAGGAACCCCTTTTATGCAACGTCTATATGTGTGTGGGTGTTCTTTCCCTATGTGAACACCTATCCCTTAGTGGATTAATACTATGGTAATTGCAGGCTGATTCATTAAGGCACTGTTAAATGCTTCCTGTATTCCATGCAGGTACTGTTAGCCCTTGAATCCTTTTGGCAATACATCTGAATATAATAAAGTTTGGCAAAATGAAAGCTGTCTGTGTATTTCTGTCATGGATGTTTGCAGTCATTGCAGTTGTATTGGTGATTGTGTCCATAGAACATATTTGTAATAGTGCATTGGCATATACTCTTCATATGTTATGTTCATATTGTTTGGGGGGGAGGGGGGCGGAATGTGTGATTGCTATGGTCCATGTTATACTCAGATACGAACACTTCGGATGCGGTCTACAGACATGTATGTATGTGTGTATGTATATATATATATATATATATATATATTATTGCATACATTTATCTGTACCTCCATAGATGTGTAGGTAATTTAGTGTTAGATTACTCTGAGGATGGAGTACATGGTTGCGGGTTCTAATCCAGGAAGGTGTTATTATTTTACCTCTCAGAGTAGGCACTGGTAGGGAAAGTGTGAATAATGCACATTTACGCAGTTGTAAGCAGGTTTGCCCGTGGTCTGTGTGACATTAAGCAAAGGTTAAACCTGTGAAACGCTTCTCCGTTTGCCATGTTTCAGTGCTGCTTACCAATGTGCAAACCCTTGGAAACCCGCTTACAACTGTTTAAGAGTGCTTTAATCCACCTGCATTAAACAGCCCTTATTCTGGCCCTCAAAATAACTTAATAGCCCTTGAACCTGGGACCATGAGCACCACAGTCACTGACTTTACCACTAAGGCATCTGAGATATGCACAAATGCCATGGTGATTAGAATATACATTTTACTACAGGCATTCCTCACTACTGAAAACAAATGTGACAGTCAGTTGGTGTACATATGTCTGATACATGTTAATGTTCATATGTTTGTGAAATTAGGTGTTGCAATGTGACATGACAGGGTGTATTATAAATGAGAAAGGTTCTTGCTTTGTGTCCTTTTTATATTGTCCCCATACTCCATGTATACCCCTCCAGTTCACTTATTGAAAATCCAACCCAGGCCCTCCTTGATGCATGATTGCATTATCCATCATTCACCTCCTACCCCAATCTTCACATGCACAACAACCACCCCTTCTATGGTGAATTAGGTTAATATTAATTGTTATAATTCCAGAGCTGCATGTGTTTTGTGTACACTCCAATTCCTTTGGAGTGCTTCTGTGTCACGAAGTGTGTTCATAGATGTTTATATATATAGGCTATTGATGTAACTGTATAATATATATATATATATATATATATATATATATATATATATATATATATATATATATATATATTATATATATATATTAATTTGTAACAGTAATACATATATAGACTGGAATGTGTTGGTTCACAAACTACAGTACATTACAATGTACTGTACATATGTACACAAAGTGACTCCCATTTGTGATCATTACAGTGAAATGCATAAATGGTATAAGGTGTAGTTTCAAGATTGCAAAATGTATATACACTTCAGATGGCTTAGTGGTAAGTCCCATAACTATAGTGTGCATGGTACAGGGTTCAACAACTGCGATGCTTTACAAATGTTTTTTACTCCAGAATAAAGCTCATTTAAGCAGTTGTAAGCATGTTTAAACGTGTTTGTGTGACATTATAGCAGCGGTTAAACACAGTTAAACAAACTTTGTAATGTATAACCTGTGCGCGCAAACATGGTCACATCTGCTAACTACTCAGGATATGTAGATGTCAGTGAAGTAACATCTCACTATGTGCTGACATAACATTACGTTCTCTGTTGACTGTACACCCCAGCACACATGGGTTTATATGGGTGTTTCGAATGTTTATTATACAGACGATTACTACCTATATATGCAAGCTGTGGTTAAGGTATACTTTTGAACATGATAAACATCCCTGCCTTTATTGGGATTGGAACCTTGAATGCACAGATACTATGCAGATGCTATAACCATTACACTGTTGACATTAACGTTGCTTCATCCTATTTCCTGTTTAGATGATTTCTATGTGTAAGCTAGGCTAAGCAAAGGGCAGAGGCCGCCAAACACACTGAGCTTCACGTACTCTTGAAGTAACAACATATAACAAATGTACTGTGAGACAATACATTACATTCCTAACTACATTGAGCATAGCCTCTCACTGACACACTTCAAGGGAAACCTTGTTGTGTGAATGGGTAACAGACTATACATCTCTGGGATCATGTGTCCCAGAACCATACAGCCAGGGGGTGGGGGAGCCTGTTCAGTTTGATAGCTGTGAGACCTGTTGGAGGAATTTAATTGTTTTGAATTGTCACATTAATATGCCCTCTTTAGATCACTAAGTGCCCCTATCACCCTCCACAACCCCAGTCTTCAACAGCTTCCAGCAACTCTGCCTGGAATTGCTTCATTGGCTATGTTTGACAGAGGCTCAGTTACTTCATCAGTGGTGCGAAGAAAGCCAACACACTGTAGCTATGCTTCTAATTGCCCTTGGCCAGATAGGTAGCAGTCTATCTGTGAACCTCTAAAGTGCAGGCCATCACAGCCATAATATGTGACTAAACAGATCTTCGGATAACAATATACAGTGAGAAATCACCATGTAGTCAGGAAACAGTTAGGTACAGCACGAACATACAGAACACTGATACTTAGTCACTTCAAAAGCCTATCTTGGAATCTAAAAGACTTGTATAAGTTTAAGGCTTTCTATTGCTTACCAGTAGGTTACCTACAGGAGAGATGAAAAACAAGCACAGATGGGGAACATGCATGCAACGATACCATACCAGCCTATCTGTCAGCCTTAGGCTTTGGAATACTGGCCAAGGCTATTGGCGCCCCCATGGTGCCTTATTTAGGAGAGTCTCGAAGGTGAATACCAGATCCATAAATGGTACAATAGCAGATTCAATAAGGGTTATGCTACTCAACACCAGGGGTTTTGATCACAACATGCATGCACTCACAGCACTCCTCAGGATGGACAACATCAACATCTGTGCAGTAACTGAGATCTGTCTTAAGGCTCCTGAGAGCACACCAGCACTACCAGACTACAACCCGTACACACATTTCGGCCACAGAACATGGACTGACACAGACATGGAGGGGCTGTATCTATATTCATCAGGGATACCTACACCTCCAGGTTAGTGGGGCAGCATGATACCTCTGAGATCATCCATGTGCAGTTAACATCAGCCACAACTGCAATGTATACTGTGGCCTGCTACAGATCACCCTCCATGACCCAGGACCACCACTCCACCTACTTGGAGACAGTGGAGAACATGACAGTCCTAACGCACACCCTGGCATTGGTCGATGTCAACTACCATACCATTAACTGGGAAACTTACTCCAGTACTCACTTCCAGGCTCAGCGCTTCCTGGAATTTATCACCTCATATGCCCTCTATCAGGTGGTAACCTCCCTAATGAGGGGTGGAAACTACTAGAAGTGGTCATCACCAATACGGGCAACATGTGCACCACAGTGGAGGTTAACCGGTCACTGGTTAGATCTGACCATGCACTATTCACTGTTTCCACACCCAAGCGGTGACACACAGATTTGCACTGTGCCTGTAAAATATAGCACAAAATATGCTGACCCTACCGATATCACCAACATCCTTGCAGATACATTCAGTGCATACTTCACCCCCTAAAGAGCCCACAACACTACCCGAAAGGTACAGTATCCCACACATCAGAGACACACAGGTGGAAATGGCCCTCTCTAACAGCAGAACACAGAGTCAATGGAGGCAGATGTTGTCCTAGACTGCATCTTGCAAACTGTACAAGACAACCTGACCCCCCACCTAATTAAGCTTTCCAATCTCAGCATCTCCACAGGGTGCCCATACAATGGTGCATGGCAACAGTTATTCCACTCATCAAGGTAGAATCACAACTGATCATGGTAACTACCACTCCATATGCCTGACTAGCCTGGTCTGCAATGGTATGGTTCGCATCCTCATGGCACTCATTAACAAAGACATTGGTAACCTCCGGACGTGTGACCCAACCCTGGTCAGCTTGGTTGAGAGCAGTTCATGCCTACTGAAACTGTTTGACGTCTTACATACAGTCACCAAGACTTTAGATGATGGGGGTGGTGGTTCACACATACTACCTGGACCTCGCCAAGACTTTTGACACCATGCCCAACTCAGGTATTATTGATAAACACACCAGCCTGTACATACACCCATACATCACAGGTTGGGTTGCCAGTGGGCTTACACACAGAACCCACATGGTATGACTAGCAGTCTCCAGGTCCATCTCTTGACCAGTCACAACTGGTGTCCCACAGGACTCAGTCCTGGGAGCCCTACTGTTTGGCATATACATCTCAGAGGTACAGGCAAACACAGGTAGACTACGGCAAACCATGTTTGGCAATGACTGCAAACTGGGAGCCATGATTGATAGTCCAGCTGACACAGACATCCCTCAAGGGGCCTCACAGAGAACATCACAGGGTGTCAACATCACGGCCTCCAGCCAAGTGCCACTAACTGCATGGTCATTCCATTGTGGAATATTAACTACCCACATATTAACACATAAGTGGCAGCCACTTTAATACGGACGAGGTAATGGGGTATCTGGGGACTAAGGTAGATAGTGATCTCCCCTTTGGCAATCATATCTCCACAGTAGTTAGGACATTCTTCTATGTAGGCCATCTGATTACTAAAGGATTCCTATCTAGACATACTGGGGTTATAGTGCCCCTTTACTCATCACTCATCAGTCCCATCATAGGGTATAATAACCCATGTGGGATGTACCTCAGAAGACACTTTCAACAGCTGTAAGGTCCACGGATGTACCTCGCCAAGGGGAATACTGGCCTCCAACATATGGCCTATGTAGCCAGACTGAATAAACTCCTGATTTACTCAGTGGCATCTCTTTTACCCAGAGATGATCTCCACTGGCCAACACAGCCATGTCAAACTCAGGCTTGATGGATATGCTCCACCTATGGGAATCCATGTCACAGTGAGCCACACACTGTAGTGAGCTGAACCTTGCCACAACAATAACTGGAAGATGCTGGAGGGACAGATTCCTGTCACAGACACTCCCCATACTTTGGAACAACATTCCTAACTACATTATACAGAGCCCCTCACTAACACTCTGCAAGAGAAACCTTGAAGAGTGGATGGGGAACAGTAGATGCACCCCAGGGATCCTGCCATTGGCTCTACTCCACAGAGGGACAGCTAATGAATCAGTTTGCATGGCAAAAGCTGACACATTTTGGCTGGGCTTATGAATGGCCTCTGGTAGTTGGCCAAGTACCTACCTATGAATCTATACATACAGTATCTGCATATGTTGATTTCTTAATTTACTGTTCAGGTGTTGACTTACCTTGTGCCAATGGCAGTTGTGTGTGCAATATTTGAGGGCTGCCTATGTTGGATGCACACAGTAGACTGCCTATACATGACAATTTACAGGTAGTCTTGTGTGTGTGTGTGTGTGTGTGTGCCATCCATTTTTACTGTGTGTGCAGGTGGAGAAAGGTGTCAGTGACTAGGTGCCTACACTGTCAGTGTGTGTGCTGTACATTCCTTCTTTGCCAAGGCATGGACATACTGGGCACACCTCCATCTGCCTACTGTGGCTGGCTCAGGGTGTTCATGGTCTGAGTACTGCTGTGCCTGTGGGGCCCTTGGCAATGGTGGTGGGCTGTGAGGGCCTTCACCATTCTGTCCCTGCTGCAGCTGTTTCCATAGGACCATATTGTGTAGCATGGCACACACTATGAAGATGTGGGCACATGTGCCTGGAGAGAACTGCAGGGCTCCACCAGATATGTCCAAGCAACAGAACCGTGATTTCTACATCCCAAACACATGCTCTATGATGATTCTGGTTTGTGTGTGTGCCTCATTATGACATTCCTGCATGGGTGTGTGTGCATTTCTGATGGGAGTCATCATCCACGGTTCAAGTGCATAGCCAGCATCCCCCAACAGATGGCCATATGGGATGTCCCCCCTGGCAAATAACTGATACAGCTGTGAGGCATGCCAGATGTGGGAGCTGTGATAGCTTCCAGGGCTGCCAGCACACACATCCATGATAATGCCCTGGGCATTGCACATGACCTGGCAGTTTATGGAGGGGTATCCCTTGCGGTTTATGTAGCTCCTACCCTGCTCACCGGGTGGTGACTTCATGTGTATGTGCATGCAGTCTATTGCACCCAGTACCTCCGGGATTTCTGCCACATGGTGGAAGAGACGCATATTGCTGGCCAACTCCTCCTACGTTTGGGGGAAGTATATGTGCTCATTGGCATGTGGTAGCATGGCATCCAGAAACTGGTGTAGTACCCTGGATGCTGATGCCTGTGAGATCCCCATGATATCCCCAGTTGGTCTTTGAAAGGTACCTGTAGCTAGTATTCTCAGGCTTACACATACCTTCGTATCCACTGGGATGGGTTCCCCTCAGTTTGTTCTGGCTCTGAGGCGTGGCCGGCACAGCTCTACAAGTTGCTGTAGGATGTCCCTGTCCACCATGTAATGCTCTACTATCTCCAAATCATGTAGCCCCCAGTAGGTTACCCTGTGTCTGAACACTCCCCTCCTCCTCTGGTGCCTGAGGTGGTCGTGTGCGTCATCCTCCTCATCACCTTCAGTCTCCAACACATGCTGGTGGATCAAAGCTATGGCAGCCCCTAACATGTACATACTAAAAGTTCCCTGTCTGTATACACCACTGGTGCAGAGTGTATGGGAATACACAAATGTGTGTGAGGTGCTTTCACACTTTATAGTATTGTGCTATGGATGCTGCTGATGTCAGTGGATGTGTACTAGCTATTCCAGCTGCAGCGTGTCTTAATTATGGGTTTTGAAATGAGTACTGCAAGTGTGGAGCCTTTACTGTGGAGATCTACTTGCCTGCCTTGATTAATCTGTTGCCCTTTAATTCACTTTTAAACCTGGATCCCCTCCCATTATTAGGCATGCATCCACCTGCCGTCTTTCTTGTTTTGTACTTTCCCTACCCAGTCATGGCAAAATGTGCCTTGTAGCTGATATACTGCAAATCAGCTTTGTTCTGCTTTGACACTTTACTGTTTTCTTTGCAGTACAGCCCCTTCCCTTTCCTGTTCTGCAGGTAGCTGCTTGCAGCCTTGTTAGCTGTTGTCAGTGGCCCACTGTAGGTTCCTAGGTGTTAATTTGTCATTTGTACTCCAATTTCACTGCTGCAGCATTTCCTTATTTCTTTCCTACATCCTTCCTGTTTCAGCTGCAGTGGCCGCCAATCATAGCCATTTACCAGGTTTATGTGCGTTTTCATCTCCGTTCACATGCATACTCGGTTACCTTATGTACTCTCAGCTAAGCATAGCTATGGCCAATTCAACACAACCATATCCTGCAGCTTTGCCTAGCTAGGGGCAAACCAGTTTAGCAATGCTCCAATGTGCTTACAGCAATGGCGACACACCCCTCTCTTGATGTCATCTTTATCTCAAGGGCACACCTCGGTGTTATAATGCTACGCTGTGAGGTGCATCCTTACACCAGTGGGGAATCTGCGATTCAGTATTACTCCTCTTGTTTGTATGGCATTGCCTACTAATTCCTAGCTACTGTGCATAACACTATCACTGCCCCTTAGCAACCCTTGCACCATAGTATGGTGTAGCATGCCTGCCATTGACTATTATGGGGAAATCTTGATATGTGTTTCACTGCGATTTTATTCTATATTATTATATATTCCTTGTGATCCCATTTGCACTGCCCTTCCACATCACGATAGTGCGACTATATATAGTAAATGTTAATTTTATATTTTGTACATTTTTTTATGCCAATGGCTATATATTTAGCCATTGGCATATATTAACAGTATAATACATGTGTTTGGTCGGCTGTCAGGGCTCCGATTTTATGTTTGCAAAAATGTAAACTGTTTTCTATGGTTTCCATTTCTGCATGCTTACACTATGCCTACACCACTTCCTGAATTGCTACATACCTTCATTTGCATGCTACACTGCTGTACATGAGGTAATTAGCATATAGGGCCCAGGAGTTGTGCGGGCGTAGCGAATGCAGGTAGTGTACGTGGAAACAGCTCGTACCTGAATCGCTCGGCGGCCATATTTGGTGTTAGAACGTCGACACTACGCCTGCATCTGGTACAAGCTTGATGAATCCCGGGGATAGTATGCAGCATGCTAACAGTATTCTGAAGGCTATACTGGGTTCAAAGCTAAGTGCCTTCCAGACTTGTCACAGCATTTGGAAAAGACATTGAGCAATCAAGACCAATGTTCTACAGTAATGTGGGTTTGTACATGTGTGGTGTTATACTGGACAGCTGCCATGCTTTGTAAGTTCTGTACAGATGTCATAAGACTGGGCTAACAAAATAACATCAACATGTGGAATGGTTAATGCGTTTAGATAAACTATAAATATAACTTATGTAATAATTTTAGCCACAGTGTCTGCACTTGACAACCAGATCTCCCCGTGAAATGTCATTAAGCATGAAGGGTGATATAGCTGAAATATGTACCATATATATTTATCATGTCTACTGCTTGGGTACTGTGTAGACATTATGATCCCATGCATATTGCACTCTGCTTGACAGTTGTAGGAATGCTTGTCTTTCTGTTCATAAATCTTTGGGACAGTGAGCCAAATAGGGCCTTTATTGCTACAACACCTCAGGGAAGTGGGCAATTTCACAAAAGGCATTCATGGTGTTAGCTCTCTCCTCTGGAGCACTAGGAAACCATATACATTCCTCCAGGCACAGAAGCATTATGTTGGAGAACTTATTAAGTATTCTAGAGGTGGAAGCCTCTGAAATAGACAGCATGCCTCTAGCTGGTCTGTACAATCCCGTTGTAGTTTTAATAGAAGCAGTATATATACCTTAGTACCACAGATATTGCAAGGCCAACCATTCCAATAGAGTTGTTGACTATGACACATGTCAACCAAGCCTATTAAGATGTCCCAACCTATCCGGAAGTGACCTAGTATTTCCTTATTGGTGCAGTTATGATACATCAGCCACTGACTGTGACGTTCCACTTATCACTTGCTATCTGCAACTCTGAAAATTTCAGCAGGCTTTGCCCTTTTGTAGTCAGGCACAAAGTGGTGCACAATTTTTCCCAAAGTACTACTATAAATTGTTACTCTGCTCACCCTACATACATTTATATATTATTAGGACCTCATTTCCCTATTCAGCTCAAGTTTTGTATCACAATGCAGTCATTTATATTTACCCTTGTGTTGTCTGTCATTAGTAAACACCAGTAGCTGACTAGCGGACATGCCTGTATGAGCATTTAGTACTACAAGTACCAAGTACTGTATTTAGTTTACGTATTGCTTATGAAGATGTTTTAGACAGTGATGCTCACATGTAAATATTTGTGTTATGGACGTGACAACACTGGCTATTACGGAAACATTGTAGCTACCTTTAGAAGCAATCCTCCTCTGAGGAGCACATCACATCCTGTTAGTTGATTACAGATGATGCAAGTGTCTACAGATCTGTTTCCTTCTCTGGGTATATACTCACATATCCACCAGGACCATGAGCTCTGTTGGGCATAGACACCCACTCTCCAAACAGAGTCATGTATCAACAGACTTTGATGCCACTATCAACATGATCAGGATTTAATCAGATAGTGTAAGCCATCACCTATGAAGCAGCTATTACACATGGGCAGCTGTCTCCTATATCTTACACTCCTACTGCAGATGTTACACTGGAGATAAAGATGATATGCAACCTGTTTCATTACCAGTATTGAGCACAACCTTACATACAGTATGTGCAAGCGGATGTTAGGTTGGCAATGACAGGTTGGGCTACACAAACCTGGTAGTTCAACCAGTGTGTCTCTACTCTCAATATCCACTCTATGTAGGTGTGCACATAGCCATTTGACCCAGCCCTGTAACAAGGGTCACTACGCATTTACATAACATGTACACATGCACAGCTGTTATTGCTTGCAAATGATACTAGAGAGGTCTAGCCCTGTAACAAGGGTCACTGCACATTTGCATAACATGTACACATGCACAGCTCTTATTACTTGCAAACGATATTAGAGAGGTCCATCCCTGTAACAAGGGTCACTACACATTTGCATAACATGTACACATGCACAGCTGGTATTGCTTGCAAATGATACTAGACAGGTCCAGCCCTGTAACAAGGGTCACTACACATTTGCATAACATGTACACATGCACAGCTCTTATTGCTTGTAAACGATACTAGAGAGGTCCAGCCCTGTAACAAGGGTCACTACACATTTGCATAACATGTACACATGCACAGCTCTTATTGCTTGCAAACAATACTAGAGAGTTCCAGCCCTGTAACAAGGGTCACTACACATTTGCATAACATGTACACATGCACAGCTCTTATTGCTTGCAAACGATACTAGAGAGGTGGATATTACATGTGTTATGTGCATGGATAGTTACCTGGCTCTTCCAATTATCTTTGCTATCATGCTGCTAAACTGTCAGATGAATACAAATGATATGTATCCTGTTATTGAGTATTGTAATTGCCAATAGACATAACTACTGTTTGCATAACATAACAGAACTGCTATGTAGAATAGAATACAGATCTGCCTAAATACTGTACATTACACAGCTATTGGCACAATATCCCGCAATGCACACCATATTTGCATGGTAAGCCCACCTTTAACATGTTCATCTTACTTATACACCCATACATATGTTGACTGTTACAATATATCGATATATACTATCCCCTGTTATAGCACATACTTGTTGGACCAGTCCTGACACTGACAGTGGCTGGAAGCGAATTGATGGGTTCCAAGCCCATATCATCCCTTGTGGTGTATGCGGAGTTTGCCTTGTGACCTACAGCAGTACACACATAGAATACTACAAGCATTACTACTGCTCAACAATACATCACTACAAGATAGCTATTTCCACTATATGCATTGATTACACTGTAATTCTTACAGAACAGGTACCACATACACAGACATACTACATGTTATACATACCTTCTTAGTAATTGGAGGTGTTATTGACTAGTATAATACTCGTTTTTGGTTCGTCCTTCAGTGTTTTGTACCGTCCTACAGGGAGATACAGATGGTTTGAATGTGTGACAAGGCAACCTTTTTTAGTTATAGATCAGTAACATGTGCTATCCCAATGGCCAATTGGTGTTCCTGAGTAGCTAATTACATGCACATCAACTGTGCTGCTAATGCCTTAGCCAATACCATGGCTACAGTGGAGTATAATTGAGTACTCCACTTGGAAGTTGTCCCTTTGCCTTACTTGTGAGGAAGACAGCATGGAAGTGTTGTTTGGAATCTATTGCAACAGCTGTATGGAGACGAACAATAATATATTGTGTGTAATGCCTAGAGGATTTGGTCTAAATGTGAGTACTGCTGTTATATTTCTGAACATTGCTACTTGTGCAGGGTTTGTCTGTACCTAATACTTTTGCATATGTTTCAGTCTGGCCAGGTTGTTTGACCAGCTCAAGGCTGCACAGCTATGCATATAATGTTAGGGGGTTTACAGTGTGCTTACCAGACATATTTAGTTTGGTGTTACTGTGTATCATACTGTGCTGATAATCAGTACTCGGTAACACTTCCTGATGTACGAACCTTTCAACCCTCAGAAACGGGATTAGTTCATACAAACCCTGTTACATCTGCAGCTGTTCAATTGTATAACAGCAACTATTTCACATAGGGCCATGTTAGTGTGTCTGTGTCCAGGTATGTTAAGGTTTCAGCAGATGTTGTACAGTAGTTGAATAATTGGTTATGGTATGACAGTATGTATTGATGTAATTATTTTGGTTGTGGGGTAGATGTTGGTGGGTGTACATAGCACATGCAGGTGTGTAGGAACCCCTTTTATGCAACGTCTATATGTGTGTGGGTGTTCTTTCCCTATGTGAGCACCTATCCCTTAGTGGATTAATACTATGGTAATTGCAGGCTGATTCATTAAGGCACTGTTAAATGCTTCCTGTATTCCATGCAGGTACTGTTAGTCCTTGAATCCTTTTGGCAATACATCGGAATGTAATAAAGTTTGGCAAAATGAAAGCTGTCTGTGTATTTCTGTCATGGATGTTTGCAGTCATTGCAGTTGTATTGGTGATTGTGTCCATAGAACATATTTGTAATAGTGCATTGGCATATACTCTTCATATGTTATGTTCATATTGTTTGGGGGGGAGGGGGGCAGAATGTGTGATTGCTATGGTCCATGTTATACTCAGATACGAACACTTCGGATGCTGTCTACAGACATGTATGTATGTGTGTATGTGTATATATATATATATATATATATATATATATATATATATATATATATATATATATATATATATATATATATATGTATATAGATATATATATTATTGCATACATTTATCTGTACCTCCATAGATGTGTAGGTAATTTAGTGTTAGGTTACTCTGAGGATGGAGTACATGGTTGCGGGTTCTAATCCTGGAAGGTGTTATTATTTTACCTCTCAGAGTAGGCACTGGTAGGGAAAGTGTGAATAACGCACATTTACGCAGTTGTAAGCAGGTTTGCCCGTGGTCTGTGTGACATTAAGCAAAGGTTAAACCTGTGAAACGCTTCTCCGTTTGCCGTGTTTCAGCACTGCTTACCATCGTGCAAACCCTTGGAAACCCGCTTACAACTGTTTAAGAGTGCTTTAATCCACCTGCATCCAACGGCCCTTATTCTGGCCCTCAAAATAACTTAATAGCCCTTGAACCTGGGACCATGAACACCACAGTCACTGATTTTACCACTAAGGCATCTGAGATATGCACAAATGCCATGGTGATTAGAATATACATTTTACTACAGGCATTCCTCACTACTGAAAACAAATGTGACAGTCAGTTGGTGTACATATGTCTGATACATGTTAATGTTCATATGTTTGTGAAATTAGGTGTTGCAATGTGCCCTGACAGGGTGTATTATGGATGAGAAAGGTTCTTGTTTTGTGTCCTTTTTATATTGTCCCCATACTCCATGTATGCCCCTCCAGTTCACTTACTGGACATCCGACCCAGGCCCTCCTTGATGCATGATTGCATTACCCATCATTCCTCCCCCACCCCAATCTTCACATACACAACAACCACCCCTTCTATGGTGAATTAGGTTAATATTAATGGTTATAATTCCAGAGCTGCATGTGTTTTGTGTACACTCCAATTCCTTTGGAGTGCTTCTGTGTCACGAAGTGTGTTCATAGATGTTTATATATATATAGGCTATTGATGTAACTGTATAATATATATATATATATATATATATATATATATATATATATATATATATATATATAAGTGTGTGTGTGTGCAGACCACTGATATTTTTATATATATATATATATATATATATATATATATATATATATATATATATATATATATCGTATTAATTTGTAACAGTAATACATATATAGATTGGAATGTGTTGGTTCACAAACTACAGTACATTACAATGTACTGTACATATTTACACAAAGTGACTCCCATTTGTGATCATTACAGTGAAATGCATAAATGGTATAAGGTGTAGTCTCAAGATTGCAAAATGTATATACACTTCAGATGGCTCAGTGGTAAGTCCTATAACTATAGTGTGCATGGTACAGGGTTCAACAACTGCAAGGCTTTACAAATGTTTTTTACTCCAGAATAAAGCTCATTTAAGCAGTTGTAAGCATGTTTAAACGTGTTTGTGTGACATTATAGCAGCGGTTAAACACAGTTAAACAAACTTTGTAATGTATAACCTGTGCGAGCAAACATGGTCACATCTGCTAACTACTCAGGATATGTAGATGTCAGTGAAGTAACATCTCACTATGTGCTGACATAACATTACGTTCTCTGTTGACTGTATGCCCCAGCACACATGGGTTTATATGGGTGTTTCGAATGTTTATTATACAGACGATTACTACCTATATATGCAAGCTGTGGTTAAGGTATACTTTTGAACATGATAAACATCCCTGCCTTTATTGGGATTGGAACCTTGAATGCACAGATACTATGCAGATGCTGTAACCATTACACTGTTGACATTAATGTTGCTTCATCCTATTTCCTGTTTAGATGATTTCTATGTGTAAGCTAGGCTAAGCAAAGGGCAGAGGCCGCCAAACACACTGAGCTTCACGTACTCTTGAAGTAACAACATATAACAAATGTACTGTGAGACAATACATTACATTCCTAACTACATTGAGCATAGCCTCTCACTGACACACTTCAAGGGAAACCTTGTTGTGTGAATGGGTAACAGACTATACATCTCTGGGATCATGTGTCCCAGAACCATACAGCCAGGGGGTGGGGGAGCCTGTTCAGTTTGATAGCTGTGAGACCTGTTGGAGGAATTTAATTGTTTTGAATTGTCACATTAATATGCCCTCTTTAGATCACTAAGTGCCCCTATCACCCTCCACAACCCCAGTCTTCAACAGCTTCCAGCAACTCTGCCTGGAATTGCTTCATTGGCTATGTTTGACAGAGGCTCAGTTACTTCATCAGTGGTGCGAAGAAAGCCAACACACTGTAGCTATGCTTCTAATTGCCCTTGGCCAGATAGGTAGCAGGCTATCTGTGAACCTCTAAAGTGCAGGCCATCACAGCCATAATATGTGACTAAACAGATCTTCGGATAACAATATACAGTGAGAAATCACCATGTAGTCAGGAAACAGTTAGGTACAGCACGAACATACAGAACACTGATACTTAGTCACTTCAAAAGCCTATCTTGGAAGCTAAAAGACTTGTATAAGTTTAAGGCTTTCTATTGCTTACCAGTAGGTTACCTAGAGGAGAGATGAAAAACAAGCACAGATGGGGAACATGCATGCAACGATACCATACCAGCCTATCTGTCAGCCTTAGGCTTTGGAATACTAGCCAAGGCTATTGGCGCCCCCATGGTGCCTTATTTAGGAGAGTCTTGAAGGTGAATACCAGATCCATAAATGGTACAATAGCAGATTCAATAAGGGTTATGCTACTCAACACCAGGGGTTTTGATCACAACATGCATGCACTCACAGCACTCCTCAGGATGGACAACATCAACATCTGTGCAGTAACTGAGATCTGTCTTAAGGCTCCTGAGAGCACACCAGCACTACCAGACTACAACCCATACACACATTTCAGCCACAGAACATGGACTGACACAGACATGGAGAGGCTGTATCTATATTCATCAGGGATACCTACACCTCCAGGTTAGTGGGGCAGCATGATACCTCTGAGATCATCCATGTGCAGCTAACATCAGCCACAACTGCAATGTATACTGTGGCCTGCTACGGATCACCCTCCATGACCCAGGACCACCACTCCACCTACTTGGAGACAGTGGAGAACATGACAGTCCTAACGCACACCCTGGCATTGGTCGATGTCAACTACCATACCATTAACTGGGAAACTTACTCCAGTACTCACTTCCAGGCTCAGCGCTTCCTGGAATTTATCACCTCATATGCCCTCTATCAGGTGGTAACCTCCCTAATGAGGGGTGGAAACTACTAGAAGTGGTCATCACCATTATGGGCAACATGTGCACCACAGTGGAGGTTAACCGGTCACTGGTTAGATCTGACCATGCACTATTCACTGTTTCCACACCCAAGCATCTCCCTCACCCACAGATACCACAGGGTACACCTTTCCTACAGCTAAATTTACACTACTAGTGACAGGGGTGGGAGGTTTCACAGCCCCTATGCTAAGGGGAAACACTGCTCAAGATACAGACAGATTTACAAATGCAGTCTATAAGCACCTACATGGATGTATGGATCGTGCCATCACTGTTAAACCAAGACTCACTCCTCCTAGACAAGGACACCAGTCTGGTGGACCTCTGCAATAAACAGCCTATACTACAGAAGTAGGACAGTGCTCCAGACAAACAGTAAATCCCACAAAGGGCAGACATCCGTGCCCACTATTAGTATGATACGTAGGTCCCTCATGACATCATCCAAGGCTAACATCAGCAGGAGAATACGCAATGATTCGAAAGATAACCAAAAAGCCTTCTTTGGCTATGTTAAGGATCTAAGTGGTGACACACAGATTTGCACTGTGCCTGTAAAATATAGCACAAAATATGCTGACCCTACCAATATCGCCAACATCCTTGCAGATACATTCAGTGCATACTTCACCCCCTAAAGAGCCCACAACACTACCCGAAAGGTACAGTATCCCACACATCAGAGACACACAGGTGGAAATGGCCCTCTCTAACAGCAGAACACAGAGTCAATGGAGGCAGATGTTGTCCTAGACTGCATCTTGCAAACTGTACAAGACAACCTGACCCCTCACCTAATTAAGCTTTCCAATCTCAGCATCTCCACAGGGTGCCCATACAATGGTGCATGGCAACAGTTATTCCACTCCATCAAGGTGGAATCACAACTGACCATGGTAACTACCACCCCATATGCCTGACTAGCCTGGTCTGCAATGGTATGGTTCGCATCCTCATGGCACTCATTAACAAAGACATTGGTAACCTCCGAACGTGTAACCCAACCCTGGTCAGCTTAGTTGAGTGCAGTTCATGCCTACTGAACCTGTTTGACGTCTTACATACAGTCACCAAGACTTTAGATGATGGGGGTGGTGGTTCACACATACTACCTGGACCTCGCCAAAACTTTTGACACCATGCCCAACTCAGGTATTATTGATAAACACACCAGCCTGTACATACACCCATACATCACAGGTTGGGTTGCCAGTGGGCTTACACACAGAACCCACATGGTATGACTAGCAGTCTCCAGGTCCATCTCTTGACCAGTCACAACTGGTGTCCCACAGGACTCAGTCCTGGGAGCCCTACTGTTTGTCATATACATCTCAGAGGTACAGGCAAACACAAGTAGACTACGGCAAACCATGTTTGGCAATGACTGCAAACTGGGAGCCATGACTGATAGTCCAGCTGACACAGACATCCCTCAAGGGGCCTCACAGAGAACATCACAGGGTGTCAACATCACGGCCTCCAACCAAGTGCCACTAACTGCATGGTCATTCCATTGTGGAATATTAAGTACCAACATATTAACACATAAGTGGCAGCCACTTTAATACGAACAAGGTAATGGGGTATCTGGGGACTAAGGTAGATAGTGATCTCCCCTTTGGCAATCATATCTCCACAGTAGTTAGGACATTCTTCTATGTAGGCCATATGATTACTAAAGGATTCCTATCTAGACATACTGGGGTTATAGTGCCCCTTTACTCATCACTCATCAGTCCCATCATAGGGTATAATAACCCATGTGGGATGTACCTCAGAAGACACTTTCAACAGCTGTAAGGTCCACGGATGTACCTCGCCAAGGGGAATACTGGCCTCCAACATATGGCCTATGTAGCCAGACTGAATAAACTCCTGATTTACTCAGTGGCATCTCTTTTACCCAGAGATGATCTCCACTGGCCAACACAGCCATGTCAAACTCAAGCTTGATGGATATGCTCCACCTATGGGAATCCATGTCACAGTGAGCCACACACTGTAGTGAGCTGAACCTTGCCACAACAATAACTGGAAGATGCTGGAGGGACAGATTCCTGTCACAGACACTCCCCATACTTTGGAACAACATTCCTAACTACATTATACAGAGCCCCTCACTAACACTCTGCAAGAGAAACCTTGAAGAGTGGATGGGGAACAGTAGATGCACCCCAGGGATCCTGCCATTGGCTCTACTCCACAGAGGGACAGCTAATGAATCAATTTGCATGGCAAAAGCTGACACGTTTTGGCTGGGCTTATGAATGGCCTCTGGCAGTTGGCCAAGTACCTACCTATGAATCTATACATACAGTATCTGCATATGCTGATTTCTTAATTTACTGTTCAGGTGTTGACTTACCTTGTGCCAATGGCAGTTGTGTGTGCAATATTTGAGGGCTGCCTATGTTGGATGCACACAGTAGACTGCCTATACATGACAATTTACAGGTAGTCTTGTGTGTGTGTGTGTGTGTGTGTGTGTGTGTGTGTGCCATCCATTTTTACTGTGTGTGCAGGTGGAGAAAGGTGTCAGTCCCTAGGTGCCTACACTGTCAGTGTGTGTGCTGTACATTCCTTCTTTGCCAAGGCATGGACATACTGGGCACACCTCCATCTGCCTACTGTGGCTGCCTCAGGGTGTTCATGGTCTGAGTACTGCTGTGCCTGTGGGGCCCTTGGCAATGGTGGTGGGCTGTGAGGGCCTTCACCATTCTGTCCCTGCTGCAGCTGTTTCCATAGGACCATATTGTGTAGCATGGCACACACTATGAAGATGTGGGCACATGTGCCTGGAGAGAACTGCAGGGCTCCACCAGATATGTCCAAGTAACAGAACCGTGATTTCTACATCCCAAACACATGCTCTATGATGATTATGGTTTGTGTGTGTGCCTCATTATGGCATTCCTGCATGGGTGTGTGTGCATTTCTGATGGGAGTCATCATCCACGGTTCAAGTGCATAGCCAGCATCCCCCACCAGATGGCCATATGGGATGTCCCCCCTGGCAAATAACTGATACAGCTGTGAGGCATGCCAGATGTGGGAGTTGTGATAGCTTCCAGGGCTGCCAGCACACACATCCATGATAATGCCCTGGGCATTGCACATGACCTGGCAGTTTATGGAGGGGTATCCCTTGCGGTTTATGTAGCTCCTACCCTGCTCACCGGGTGGTGACTTCATGTGTATGTGCATGCAGTCTATTGCACCCAGTACCTCCGGGATTTCTGCCACATGGTGGAAGAAACGCATATTGCTGGCCAACTCCTCCTGCGTTTGGGGGAAGTATATGTGCTCATTGGCATGTGGTAACATGGCATCCAGAAACTGGTGTAGTACCCTGGATGCTGATGCCTGTGAGATCCCCATGATATCCCCAGTTGGTGTTTGAAAGGTACCTGTAGCTAGTATTCTCAGGCTTACACATACCTTCGTATCCACTGGGATGGGTTCCCCTCAGTTTGTTCTGGCTCTGAGGCATGGCCGGCACAGCTCTACAAGTTGCTGTAGGATGTCCCTGTCCACCATGTAATGCTCTACTATCTCCAGATCATGTAGCCCCCAGTAGGTTACCCTGTGTCTGAACACTCCCCTCCTCCTCTGGTGCCTGAGGTGGTCGTGTGCATCATCCTCCTCACCACCTTCAGTCTCCAACACATGCTGGTGGATCAAAGCTATGGCAGCCCCTAACATGTGCATACTAAAAGTTCCCTGTCTGTATACACCACTGGTGCAGAGTGTATGGGAATACACAAATGTGTGTGAGGTGCTTTCACACTTTATATTATTGTGCTATGGATGCTACTGATGTCAGTGGATGTGTACTAGCTATTCCAGCTGCAGCGTGTCTTAATTATGGGTTTTGCAATGAGTACTGCAAGTGTGGAGCCTTTACTGTGGAGATCTACTTGCCTGCCTTGATTAATCTGTTGCCCTTTAATTCACTTTTAAACCTGGATCCCCTCCCATTATCAGGCATGCATCCACCTGCCGTCTTTCTTGTTTTGTACTTTCCCTACCCAGTCATGGCAAAATGTGCCTTGTAGCTGATATACTGCAAATCAGCTTTGTTCTGCTTTGACACTTTACTGTTTTCTTTGCAGTACAGCCCCTTCCCTTTCCTGTTCTGCAGGTAGCTGCTTGCAGCCTTGTTAGCTGTTGTCAATGGCCCACTGTAGGTTCCTAGGTGTTAATTTGTCATTTGTACTCCAATTTCACTGCTGCAGCATTTCCTTATTTCTTTCCTACATCCTTCCTGTTTCAGCTGCAGTGGGCGCCAATCATAGCCATTTACTGGGTTTATGTGCGTTTTCATCTCCGTTCACATGCATACTCGGTTACCTTATGTACTCTCAGCTAAGCATAGCTATGGCCAATTCAACACAACCATATCCTGCAGCTTTGCCTAGCTAGGGGCAAACCAGTTTAGCAATGCTCCAATGTGCTTACAGCAATGGCAACACACCCCTCTCTTGATGTCATCTTTATCTCAAGAACACACCTCGGTGTTATAACGCTACGCTGTGAGGTGCATCCTTACACCAGCGGGGAATCTGTCATTCACTATTTCTCCTCTTGTTTGTATGGCATTGCCTACTAATTCCTAGCTACTGTGCATAACACTATCACTGCCCCTTAGCAACCCTTGCACCATAGTATGGTGTAGCATGCCTGCCATTGACTAATATGGGGAAATCTTGATATGTGTTTCACTGCAATTTTATTCTATATTATTATATATTCCTTGTGATTCCATTTGCGCACCGCTGCCCTGCGCTTCCACATCACGATAGTGCGACTATATATATTAAATGTTAATTTTATATTTTGTACATTTTTTATGCCAATGGCTATATATTTAGCCATTGGCATATATTAAAAATATAATGCGTGTTTGGTCGGCTGTCAGGGCTCCGATTTTATGTTTGCAAAAATGTAAACTGTTTTCTATGGTTTACATTTCTGCATGCTTACACTATGCCTGCACCACTTCCTGAATTGCTACATACCTTCATTTGCATGCTATACTGCTGTACATGAGGTAATTAGCATACAGGGCCCAGGAGTTGTGCGGGCGTAGCGCATGCAGGTAGTGCACGTGGAAACAGCTCATACCTGAATCGCTCAGCGGCCATATTTGGTGTTAGAACGTCGACACTACGCCTGCACCTGGTGCAAGCTTGATGAATCCCGGGGATAGTATGCAGCATGCTAACAGTATTCTGAAGGCTATACTGGGTTCAAAGCTAAGTGCCTTCCAGACTTGTCACAGCATTTGGAAAAGACATTGAGCAATCAAGACCAATGTCCTACAATAATGTGGGTTTGTACATGTGTGGTGTTATACTGGACAGCTGCCATGCTTTGCAAGTTCTGTACAGATGTCATAAGACTGGGCTAACAAAATAACATCAACATGTGGAATGGTTAATGCGTTTAGATAAACTATAAATATAACTTATGTAATAATTTTAGCTACAGTGTCTGCACTTGACAACCAGATCTCCCCATGAAATGTCATTAAGCATGAAGGGTGATATAGCTGAAATATGTACCATATATATTTATCATGTCTACTGCTTGGGTACTGTGTAGACATTATGATCCCATGCATATTGCACTCTGCTTGACAGTTGTAGGAATGCTTGTCTTTCTGTTCATAAATCTTTGGGACAGTGAGCCAAATAGGGCCTTTATTGCTACAACACCTCAGGGAAGTGGGCAATTTCACAGAAGGCATTCATGGTGTTAGCTCTCTCCTCTGGAGCACTAGGAAACCATATACATTCCTCCAGGCACAGAAGCATTATGTTGGAGAACTTATTAAGTATTCTAGAGGTGGAAGCCTCTGAAATAGACAGCATGCCTCTAGCTGGTCTGTACAATCCCATTGTAGTTTTAATAGAAGCAGTATATATACCTTAGTACCACAGATATTGCAAGGCCAACCATTCCAATAGAGTTGTTGACTATGACACATGTCAACCAAGCCTATTAAGATGTCCCACCCTATCCGGAAGTGACCTAGTATTTCCTTATTGGTGCAGTTATGATACATCAGCCACTGACTGTGACGTTCCACTTACCACTTGCTATCTGCAACTCTGAAAATTTCAGCAAGCTTTGCCCTTTTGTAGTCAGGCACAAAGTGGTGCACAAGTTTTCCCAAAGTACTACTATAAATTGTTACTCTGCTCACCCTACATACATTTATATATTATTAGGACCTCATTTCCCTATTCAGCTCAAGTTTTGTATCACAATGCAGTCATTTATATTTATCCTTGTGTTGTCTGTCTGAAGTCACTGAACTCTGGCAGATTCAGAAATACACACTGAGTACTAATCAACGTGTCTATGAATACTATCCAAAGAACTCATAGCACATGCTAGCAGTTTAAACAGTCTTTAAATAACAGTTTAACAATATTAAAAACATGGCTGCTCAAAAAACACAAAGTGAAATGTATGCAAAGCCAAACCTATTTTGTTCTGGTCAAGCAAAATTATTTCAGCTGAAAACACACACCTTCAGTATTTACCCATTTAATCACAGAAAATAAGTAGTTTAATTAAATAAAGTTTCCTGAATTGATGGTACTTTTACCTTAAATGAGTATACAGATGCTGTTATGTTAAAAGTAAAACTCTGCAGACAACTTGGAGTCTTATATAATCATGAAATAGCTCAGTAGCGGATGGCAACATCAAAGCAGAGGGAGCTGTAGGAACCAAATGAATGGGTTGGGCTAACTTGAATGAGGTGGGGCTTTGTTATAACAGGCCAATGACCATTATTTGTGATCAAACATCAGATGGGATCACTGACTTTAATCCACTGATTGTTTCAGTACCCATTCTTTAAGGAAAGCTGAAAAATCACGGCCATGTTATTGACAGCATACACCTCAAATGTCCAACTGCAATCAACAATGCCAGCCTTAGGTGAAATACAACCCTAACCAAAGGACTTTGTGGATCCTCTCTGCAACTCTCCCAATACCTTTACCCTGTTTTTCCCCTCAACCTGGCCCTCACGTCATGCAGATAAATTACTTCTTTCTTGTTTTTTCACATACCGTCTTAACTTTTACATTTTTCTTCCAACCTTTTAACACATCATAACTGGGCAAGACTCAATTGTAGTAAGTGTGGAAGAAGAAACTGGACAAAGCCAGGGGCATGGCAGCACTAAGAAGTTCTAAATGTTCTCAGGTGTATCTTACAGCTATGTACACATTTTTGATCCAATGATGGCTTGAACAAAAATCATGAATAAAGAAATAAATTCATTCTTATTTTTTCTTTAAAGAAAAACTAAACTGTGCCTAAAGGTAAATGTTCAAAGCTAATAAAAATAGTAGTTCCCAAAAAAACTGAGTGGCCAAATGCTTGCAAGGAACTATAAATCCTAACTAGGAATAGTGCTTGCCTCCCTAAAGAAAAAATATTGTGGTTACCTTCCATGCACATAACTGGTGTTATATTAGGATAAAAGCAAATGCACAAATGGCCAGAGGCACATATTGTAAAGTTGAGAGTCTGGCAAAGGAAACTAGTGATCCTGTATAAATCCTACATAAAGACAGAATATGTGCAGACTACACAAAGAAGGAATCACAGCCAAAAAGTCTAACAGAGCGCCAAGTGCAATGAGATGTCAGCTCTACCTGCTATCACACTCATCATGCCTAGACCAGTGCATACAGTCATTTATTGTGTAGACATGCTGATGTGTTTGATGAAGTAAAAATATTTTTGACCAGCTTGCTACTTTTAGATAGACTGGAATCCCTCCCTCAGACACAGTCATTTTCATCACAGACAACTCCCATGTCCATTAACTGCAGCCCCTTGCATGACTTTGAATATATACCTCAGAACTATGACTGAGATGAAATGAATGAAAACTTACATAAATAACTGCCACACAGGAATGTATCTTCTCACTGCTGTCAGAATACAGTGTGCAATGCACTGAAACCTCTTCTCCCCACACATACTTCTCAAGCTATTACCTCAAGAATAAAGCAGCAAGCTGAAAAATGATGGGAGACAAAGGACTGAATCACGAAGAGCAGTGAGCTGAGAAGATACATTCCTATGTGTGCCCTTATATACTTAAAAATTTGCCTGAATGGGCTTTGCATTAGCACGCTTTTTCTGAATGTGATTAAGTATGAAATTCAAAAGTCCATCATTATTTACAGTTCTTATTGATTTGCCAAAAAACTATAAACATTATAAGGAACAGACCAAAATATCAGGCAAAATCACAGATAATCTGCAAAAAGCAGGGACAGTTGAGAGCATTTATGTCCCCTGCGCATACTTGCTTAAACACATACATACATACTTTTATTACACACACACACATGTATATATATATATATATATATATATATATATATATATATATATATATATATACACACACACACACACACACACACACACACACACACACACACACACACACACACACACACACACACACACACACACACACACACACACACACACACACGCACGCACATGTCCACCAGTGACATTCACTAGTCTAAGTATGACTATAAAACTCAGATGTATGATGGGGATCAAATGAATGAACAAGTACATAACTGACACAGAGAAATGTATCTTCTGAGATTACTGCTGTCAGAATACATATGCAGTACACAGCAACCCCTGTTCATATCTCTCAACTGCTGAGCTCAAGATTCAAGGAAAAAAATAATGGGGGACAAAAGGCCAAAATCAGGGACAAATACTGCCCTTATACATTTAAATATTTGCTAGAATAGAAGGCTTTACATTGGCATGCTTTTTCTGAAAATTTAATAAAACACGAGTCACTTATAACACAGTAGAAAGACTTTAATAACAGTAAGTGCTTTCACAGCTAACAGTCTGCTTCATCAGACCAGAAACTATAAAGTAATAAAAACTTCTTAAATATAAACAGAGAAATACAAAAACATATTTTATGGAAAAAACACAAAATCTAAGAAGTTGTATAATCTATCAAAGAAAGAATATGAAGCATTGCAAGTTTTACGTGAAGGTAACAAAATATCTATTTGGCCAGCCGATAAAGGTGGTGCCATTATAATAATGAACAGAACAATTTATAATGAATTTTATAATGTGAGTTAAAGGTGGTGCCATTATAATAATAAACAGAACATTTTATATTGAATTTTATAATGTGAGTTTATTGAGACTGTTAAGTGAACTGGAGGTGTATGTGAAAATCAGTCTAGAAGGAGTAAAGGTATTGACTAGGTCTGTACATTCAATACTTTATGATTGTTTACTAAGCAATGATATTTCTTATGATTTGTATAAATATTTAAAGGTTGAAGACCTGTTTGTGCTTATATTTAATGGCTTACCTAAGATACATAAAAATACTGTAGCTCCTCCACTAAGACCGATATTTTCATGTCATGGCTGGGTAACGGAGCCTATTTCACTCTATGATGAGCATAATTTGAAATCAAATTTAAAGATTACTAAGACTGTTTTAAGGGATACTAAACAGTTCTTAATTGATGTATATGCCTTTGTAGGTACTTTCCCTTTTAAGTCCAGAATTTTATTAGTCACATTGGGTATCTGTTACATTGGGAATGAGTTTTTGAGGGAATTTTTGCACTCTGATGAATCAATGTTTTTTAAAGAAATTGATTTGATTAGTTTTAGAATATGTTTTTGTGTCAGCTGGTGAATATTATTGGCAGCGTGTTGGCATGGCTATGGGCACATCTTGTATGCCAACACTGTCTTAGCTTATTGGGAGAATAAGCAAGTTTTAAAAGACAATAGTTTTGCACCATTTATTTGCTTTTAAAAGTGTTTTGTCAGTGACGTTTTTATTGTGGAGAGGTACTACACAACAATTGGATGACTTCTTGGATTATATTCACACCACCACCTCTTTTTAAAAAGTTTATAGGGAAAAGCTCCTATGATACTTTAGAATTCTTAGATCTTCAAGTAATGAACGATGCAGAAGGAGTTTTTAGTACAGCTTTATGTAGAAAGGAGTGCCATAAGAATTCTATTTTACAAAGACAAAGCATGCATCTTCACTATGTTTTCAGTAACATAATTAAAGGACAGAGTCTAAGGATGTCTTGATTAAACAGCAGTCAACATGGGTTTTATAGTGATATGCTTAATTTGAAGAAGGAACTGCTGCATAAGGGTTATAAACATGATGAAATTAGTAAGAAGTTTTGTAGTACGGTACAGCTACGTGATTGTTTGGCAAAACCTTATTTCTTGGCTGGTACTTTTGAGACAATTCGGAATGCTGAGTTTAGTCAATCTAGAAGGGGTATTCCCTTTCATTATTTTATTCAAGTGATATCAATAGAATATGTCAAGTGATAGAGAATAATTGGCATATATTGACTGCTGGTGATAAGTTAAAAGACTTGGTGGGGGAGAAACCTGCCTTTTGGTATAAGAATAAAAAGAACTCGAAATGACCTCTGTGTTATAACAACACACAGCAGAATAAGGTGTTAGATAGAGCAGAGACGTTTCCTTATGATGCTTGCAGTTTTTGTGTTTTCGTTACTAGCAGCAGCAATTTTCTCTACCCCACGGTAGATAAGAGGTTTGTATTTAATTTGACAGCTGATTATAATACTAAAGATGTTGTTTATTTGGCCCGGTGTACTTTATGTTCCTCTTTCTATGTAGGAAAAACTAATAGGAGTTTAAAAGAGCATGTAAGAGAGCATGTTAGAAGCATTAAACTCCTTGACGAGACTAATTCACTTGCACGATATGTTATTTTTTTTGGAGAAGCACATATTTTAACTTTATGGTTATAGATACACTAGATTTTTCTCTTAGAATGGGTAATTTAACAATATTACTGAAGAAAGAGAAACATGTTGGATAATTAAACTGCAGTCTTATAGAGATAAAGGGCTAAATAAGAAGCTTTGTTTGAAACCAGTCTTGAAATCTAGGGGTTTATGGAGATGAATTGCCAAATTTGAGGTGTTGTCTCTTTAAGCTTTATTAGATAGAATGCATTTTAGTTTTGTTGATTTATCACATGACCTTACTAGATTTTGATTGGTGTTTTTGTATTTCTCTGTTTGTATTTAAGATGTTTTTATTATTTTATAGTTTATGGTCTGATGAAGCAGCGTCTTAACTGTGAAAGTGCTTACTGTTATTAAAGTTTGCAGTGTTATACGTGACTCGTGTTTTATTTTATTTTATTTCAGTGATTTTGGTATTCACTGAGTTACTTGCTTCAGCTGACTTTTATCTTTCTGTTGTTTTTTTCTGAAAATTGCCATGTCTAAATATCAAATGTTTACCATTGTTTATGAACTGTAATCTTCTTTGATCTTCCAAAAGACAAACTTTACAAGCAACAACCCAAAATATGAGGCAAGATCAGATAACTACAAAATCAGGGACACCTGAGACCATCTCTGCCCCCCCCCCCCCCACACACACACACACATTTACATTAAAAAATACTTATCTTCCCACATTCTGAAAAACTGGCATGCATAGTGTTTGCTAAAAAATATTTAAATAAATAACTAAAGAAATAAATAACACTTTGCCCCACACTTGTAGCTCTGGAGGTATCCATTACTGTCTTATTTTAGTTTCAGTCAGGCTACCTCAGTACCTTGTGGGAAACTGAGAATGATAAAAATAAGATAAAAGGGTCTATCAGCCATTGATTAGTAGCCATCTAATTGATTTTAAGTGTAGGAAAGAAATATCTTTAGTATTTATCCATAGGGACCATAAAATTCATGACAGTAAGACCAACTGTTGGACCATTTGTGTTGATAATCTAGTTTATCATAGATACTGCTGAATTTTAAAAGGTAAACATTTCATTGCTTTTAGTATGAGGCATGATGCTAGCTTAATAAGACACTCTGGGTATCAAAGACCAACCATTTTTGTCTGCAGTTTTAACACAGCAGAAAACAAGAGGGTATCCTTCATAGCTGAACTATAGCAAAAAAAGGTGATAAAAACTCCCAGGTCCCCAGTTTACATGCCAGAAGAAAAATTAAATAAAAAGCAAAATTTGTTAGACTGACTACAGGATGATCATACTACTGAAGTCTACATGGAAGGAGAAAATAATGTCTCTTAAATAATGATAGCTGGGCAGCTCTGAGTTACAAGCTTTCAATACACCACAGAAAAGTTTTACTATTCCTAGGTGACATGCAGTTAACCTCTAATGGTCTAACAGGCCTGATAGCTGTAGCTCTGAAAAAAAGACACCGACCCCATTGTGAAATGAAGCAAAGACAAAAGTCATCAACAATTCATTGTAGGCTATAGAATTCCATACACAAGAATATGAAAAAAGTTTCAGCCCTTAAACACTGTCACAATACAATTTTGCATAAAGTAAACCACTTTGACAATCATTAAACCTTCCTTGATCTTGAAAGATGATTGGGGAATCTTATTCTCAGGGATTTGAAGAAGTATATCCTCAAGATAAATTAGACACTGCAGTGCAAAATGTTTTAGCCAAGTGGGTGGTCCTGTGAAAACTTTACATATATACATTGTACACACAGAGTGCACAGAGCCCCACCCTTCCATGACATAAACCACTGAGGCTGATGTGTGTTAAACGTTGTCGATACTTTGAGTACTTACTGAAACTAAAATGTTAAAGATTATTCTGTGGAATTGTTACAATCTAAGAACAGCAGACACACTTAAAAAGTCAGGACAGAAAGATTTAAAATGTCCCCCAAAAATGCAACTTCTTACCCAAAGTAGAACTCAGTTCACAATGTCATATCCAGCTACTTTCTCATTTTCTTGGAATTGAGTTAACCACAAAGCTCAAGATGAAAATAAATTGTCACAGTTATGTCAAAGTGTAATATGCAAAGATAATTCAATGATTGATATGTAGTGCATGGAATGCACTGATTGTCCTCCAAAATTTGGAAAAAGACAAACCAGTAAAGTGTCAGAGAGGTGTGTGACCTGACCTTAACAATAAGTTATGTCTTACTATAACGTTCCATCTGTGTTGTAGATCTTCATTCATTCCTTACAGATACGACTTCGGTTCCATCCTCGGAACCGACACTGCCAGTACCAAGCTCATGCCAGCCAAAAACTCTCAGCTAAGTGGTACCCACAATGCCCCTCTCATAGTCTCTTCAGATCGAGTTTGCCCGAACTGGTATAAAAGAACAGAAACCCCATAATATGCAGGAGGCTCTGTCTGAGCAGATACCCTAACTGAGAAAATGGTAAAAACCTAAAGTCCACCAGGAGTCCAGGTAGGGGGAAGGAGGGCGGGATGTATGATGGAATGAAGATCTACAACACAGATGGACATAACTTTTTTATCTGATGTTATAAATCTTCATTCATTCCTTACAGATAGGACCGCGTCCCCAGCTACTTGAGTCCTGGGTGGCCCTAAGGAAGGATATTCCTTAGCACCATAGAACCAAAAGATGCTCTTCCCCTGAAGGCCAAATCCAATTTGTAATGAGTGATAAAGGTATCTGGACTTGCCCATGTGGCTGCTGCACAGATATCATCCATAGAGGCTCTGGAGTGAAAGGCCACTGAGGTTGTTATCGATCTAGTAGAGTGAGCCTTTATTTTGGAAGGTAAGGACACTTTGTTCTGATGGTAGATGAAAGTAATAGCGTTTCTGAACCAAGAAGATAAGGTCATTTTGGAAACAGGCCTACCCAATCTGGGTCCTGCAAATGCTACAAACAGTTAATCCATTTTTCTGAGAGATTTTGTTCTGTTCAAGTAAAAATGAAGTTGCCTATGAACATCAAGTGGATGTAGAAGGTACTCCCTATATGAATGATGGGAAAAGAAAAGTGGTAGGTCAATAGATTGGGTGATGGAAAAAACAGAAATGACCTTGGGCAAAAAGGAGGAATTAGTATGGAGAGAAACTCTTTCCTTGTGGAAAATCAAGTACGGTCTCTTGACACTCAGGACCTGCAACTCAGAAACTCTTCTTGCAGAGGTAAGGGCTACTAGAAGTAGAGTTTTCCAGGACAAAAATTTTATATCACATGAGTTAGAAGGCTCGAAAGAAGGACTTGTTAACAACTGATGCACCGATGTCAAGTCCCATGGATCTGTAGGGGGCTTGACAGGAGGTTTAATATGTAATACTCCTTTCATGAATGTTTTGCACAGTTGGTGTGACATAACTGATGAATTGTTGATTCGATCATGAAAATTAGCAATAGCTGTTAAATGTACTGTAATCATTAATGTTGAAGCTCCTGTGTGTAACAGGGTAATGTGATATTCTAGGATCTTCTGAATAGGCATAGAGAAGCGATCCATGTTTTGTTCTTTGGCCCATATAGAGAAGCTAGTCCACTTACTGAAATAAATTTTTCTGGTGGATGTTTTGTGTAAAGCCAGAAGGATCTCGCAAATAGGGGATGCAATATCAGGTAGCCTGGCAATCATCGGAAGTGGAGAAACCAAGCTGTGAGCTTGAGGCTGTGGAGATTGGGGTGAATCAGTCCCTGAGGATGAGTTAGCAGTCCTTGAGATTGATTTAGGATTCATGGGCTGTTGATCACGTGAGGCCATAGGAATGGGAACCAACCTTGATGGGGCCAATAAGGGGCAATGAAGATCACTTTGCTTCTCAACCTTTGAGCTTTCTGTAGACATTTTGGGATGAGGGGAAATAGGGGAAAGGCGTACAGTAGACCCGGGGGGCCAATTGTGCATCAGAGCAACCCTCTGTGACTCCCCTTGAGGGAGGATCAGGGCAAAGTAGCTTCTGCATTTGTTGTTTAGGGGTGAAGCAAACAGGTCACAGCAAGGCCTGACCCAGCAATGGAATATTTCAGCTGTTATTATCAGGTCACGGGACCACTCGTGAGACATTAATATGTTCCTGCTCAGATTGTCTGCAATAAGATTGGTGTCCCCAGGAATGTGCTTTGCTATGAGAAAACAGTTGGAAGCCATTGCCCAATGCCATATTCTTATGGCTTCCCAACATAGGGGGTAAAATCTGGTTCTGCCTTGTTTGTTGATGTACCAGATGAATGACATGTTGTCCGATTGTATTGCAATAGTCCTTGAAGGAAGGGATGGGTGAAATACTTGCAACACTAAGAGAACTGCCCTCAATTCCAGGACATTTATGTGCAAATTGGCCTCTATGGGGGACCAAGTGCCTTGAACCATCCTTCCCTGGAAATCCCCCCCCCACCCTAACAGGGAAGTGTCTGCGGTCACTGTGGCCTTGGGCTGGGGAAGACAGAATGGTCGACAACAAAGATTTGTTTCCGGCTTCATCCATCATAGCATTTGTTTCTTGCAAAGGTTTGTAAGGCATATCATGTGGTCAAGTGGGTGGGTTAAGAGTGACCATTGTGATGAAAGGAGCCACTGTAATAGTTTCATGTGCAACCTTGCCAGGGGTACTAAGGTAATGGTTGCTGCCATGGAACCTAATAGTTGTAGTATTAGGTGTGCTTGTACAAATGTCTGTGAAAGGAGAACCGGAATCTGATTTCTTATTTTTGAAAGCCTATGAGGAGGAAGGGAAGCTTGACAGGATGTTGTGTCAAAGATAGCTCCAATGAATTCCAGTGTTCTTGTTGGAGACATGTATGATTTTTCCATATTGATCGTGATACCAAGGTGAAGAGCAAGGCTTTGAGTGCAAGAGAGATTGAGAATGAGAAGGTTCCTGGTCGTGGCAGTGAGGAGCCAATTGTCTAGATATGGAAACACCCAGAATCCTTGTAGCCAGAGATGCACTACTATAACTGCCATACATTTGAACACTCTGGGGGCTATTGAGAGACCAAAGGGCAGCACCCTGAACTGGTAGTAATTGGCTCCCAGCCAGAAGTGAGGACATCTCCAGGAGCGTTTGTCCATCTTTATGTGGTAATACGCATCCTGAAGGTCTATAGAGCACATCCAGTTGTCCTTCCCTAGAAAGGGGAGAATGGACTGCACCATGATCATCTGGAATTTTTGAGGTTTGATGAATTTGTTTAGTAGGCTGAGATCCAAGATTGGTCTCCAGTCCCCTGTCTTTTTTTGGCACTAAAAAGAACCTCGAGTAAAAAATGGATCCTATTTGGTCTGGTGGGACTGGTTGGATGACTTTTTTCTTAGCAGCTTTTCAGTTTCTAAGGCTGCAGCATCCCTCTGGGTGGAATGTCGGGGATTAATTTTATGGGTCTGGGAGTAAGATCAAATGGGATATGATAATCTCTGGATATTATTCTCTGCACCCATGAATCCATTGTTATAAGTTGCCAGCCTTGCAGGTGCAAAGAGAATAATCTCCTGACTGCTTCCATAGGAAAGCAATCTGGCCGCTGCTCAGGAGCACTGGAAGGGTCAGCCAGAGAATTAATCCCTAGCACCCTGGTTGTGCGGACCCCTCTGCCCTGAAAGGGACATCTTCTGGATGAATTGCCCCCTCTTCCCCAGGGGGATTGCTCATCACAAGTGTTATGAAAAGGTCCTAGGGACTTCTTGAACCACAATTTTCCTCCCCTCTGATTCCTGGAGTAGGATCTCTGGAGGGGGGTTGAAAAACATATGCTCACGGCAGACAAGGTCTTTCCATCTTTCTCACTTCGTGATAGCATGTCTCTTACTTTGGGACCAAAGAGGGAAGATTCAACAGGCACGTTGACAAAGGAAGATTTGAAAGGGTCTGCAAAGTCACACAAATGCATCCAAGCATGCCATCGCATGATGATGCCGGATGCAGCTGCTCAAGCTGCCCCCTTGGTAGTGTGAGAAATCAAGGGCATCAAGGAGTTTGAGATGGATTCTAGGGTAGCTAGCTGGGAAGCAACAGTATCACACACCTCCTCAGGCAGTATCCCTGCCAAAGAGGCAGACATTTCTTAGATTAGGTCTCTTTGGAGGTGAGTAAAGTGTGCCAGGTAATTCAGTGACCGAATGGCAAAGGTCTCTGAAGCAAAGGTCTGCTTCCCCAGTTTGTCCAAAGCCCAAGACTCCCTGATGAACAGTAGAACTATATTCTGCCAGTTCCCTCTTAGTGGCCGCTGCCACGACCATGGAATCTACTACTAGCTGTTTGGACCAGTAGGGTTGGTCTTCAGACATGGACAAAATTTTATCGGGCCACCGGGGGACAGGTTCTATTTTGTCTGGAGCCTTCCAGGCATGCTGCACAATAAGCCTAATGAGCTCATCTGCAGATGGGGTCACCCAGGAAGTAGATGATCAAGCACAGAAAGCCTGCAGGAACACCGATTCCTCCGAAGAAGGGTTGGAGGATTTCCAATCTCCCCTCTGCTTGAGGATCTCAAAAATGTCTCCAAAAGAGACATCTTCTGGGGGAGACCATGGGAACCCTTCTCCCTCATTGTAATCCATGTCTTCACTGATGGATTCCTCAAGGAAATCGAGGTGCTTCCTCTTGCAATGTTTCTTCCAGGGTGGCTCCCCAGTGGGGTCTTCTGAGGAGGACTCCAGAGAATGGGTTCCCTTCAAGGGAAGGTCTTGTGACTCTCATGCCTGAGATCCCAGAGTAGGAGGCTGTGATAGCTGCATGCTAGAGGGGGGTTTCTGGTTCCAATGCCAATGGTGCCAACTGTGAGCATGTTGAAGTGAGGACCCTCTCCATCACCTGGAAAGCAGGCCGCCTGAAAATGGATGGGAGCCTAGAACTGAGAAGGACAACCTCAGAACTGGGGTCACACTCCACCACGCTGAGCCTGCCTCCAGGTGAGGAGCTCCGAGAGGACTGATAGCTGCCAGGAAATCTGGAAACATAGACAGTGCCAAAGAAAAAATTGGTGCCGAACTAGGTGTCATGGTGCCAACAGCCCAATCACTGCTCCGAGGGTGCACTAGTTCTGAAGGAACCATAGCACTGAGAGTTATCGGTGCCAACAGGGAAGCCTCCACTGCCGGAGCCGAGACAGATTGCACCAGGATGGATATCGGTACTGAAATCTCCAAATCCTGGGAGGAGGTTGGAGTAGGATAAACAGATGAATATGCTGGGAAAGCTTCCATTCCAAGAGGGAGGGAAGACCTAGTCAGGGTTGGTAGGCCTCCAACTGCCAAAAGCTGGTCCACAGCCCTCACTACATTTTGTTCCAAAAGACTCCTAGTGGATCTGAAGGAAGCTGCCAATGGAGATTCTGGTCTTTCAATAAAGGGGCTGAATTGTTGCCCCAAAAATGGGTCATAAGATGGGGAGTACCTTGTTCTGGGAAGGTGCTCAATCTTTGGAACCAAAGGTGTCATCATAGGTGGAGCCGTAGAAGTCATCGGTACCATGGCTGGGGATGGTACCGGTGCTGGCACAGTAGTAGGAGCCTGTGTCATAGTCAAAGTCGGCACCAAGGGAGAAGACAGAGACCCTGTTACCGAAAATGTTTGCGCTGACGGTGTGGAAGAAGTCTGGTGTCATCTCGGTTCCGAAGAGGACTGAGATGTTGGCACTCAGTGACTCCGTTTTTCCTTAAGTTTTTTAACATCCTTTTATTTAAGAGGTGGTGAGACCTCCATCCCAGAGATAGCCTCTGAGAAGGGTGATTTCAACATACCCTTCAAAATGTGTTTGTTCTTGCATTCGGCTAACATACAGTTGCTGAAACTAGGGCAAATATTACAAGATGCATAAATATGGTCAATGCCCAAAGAATAAACACACCAGGCGTGACCGTCTGAGTTGGGCATCTTACACCCACACTTATCACATTGCTTGAAACCTAGGTTTGCTTTATCAAACATTATGAAAAAACACACAAAACACTTTAGTCCTAAATCACAACTATAACTACAAAAAAGCAGACGGAAAGAACAAAAAGTTATGTAAAGTAGAAGAGTTTTTTTTTTTTAATAAATGGATAGAAGTAAGGAGTACCAACAATGGTACTAAGAAATACCAAAAGTGGTAAAGGAAGGTGCCTACCAAAGGCAGGGGAGAAGGATAGTACCAACAATGGTATGAAAAGAAGGGTTTACTAAGAAAGTATATAATTTAAAGACAAGAGACAAAAAGCTCAGAAAAGCTGACTGAAGGAAATATAATTATAGATGATTAACCACAAAAAACAACACACTTAGCTGAGAGAAAGGCTTGGCACGTCTGATGAGGAATGTGGCAAATGAGATCTGAAGAGACTACGAGAGGGGCATTGTGGGTAGGACTTAGCTGAGAGTTTTTGGCTGACGTGAGCTTGGTACCAGCCATGTTGGTTCCATGGATGGAATCGAAGTCTTATCTGTAAGGAATTAATGAAGATTTACAACATCAGATCAAATGTTAAGCACTCCCTGCTTATGTTGCTAAGGTTGGGTTTACCATCTGGCAGTACAATCTGCCTGTACTGACTAGCAAATGACAGCAGCAGAATTTACTCTTAATGTGTTCCTAACTTCCTGTAAAAAAAGAAAAAATAGAAAGTTGGTAAAATGAGATGCATTCACCTGCATAATTTGAAGGATATGAACACTGAAACTCAAACGTATGCCATTATTTAGTGACTTCAATTCTTGATGGCTTGTCTGAAAACCATAGATTTTATGAGGAACAGAACAAAATATGAATCAATAATTTGGACATCCTATGAAAATCTAGGCAGTAGAAAGGCATTAAAGGTAGTTTAAACGTGATGGACAAAATTATACTGCCTTTCTGACATCGTCGGATAAGTGTTTTAAGGCTTTGAAAGCCAGCAAAACACTTAACAATTTTTCATTGTAATTAATAGTACATAGAGCAGATAAAACTCCACATACTACAAAGAATTGCAATCATCTCACCGATCATAACCCACTTATTATGTGATCTCAACATGGTTGCTTCATTCTCAAAGTGAATTTCTTGGCATCCATGTCTCAAACACATAATAGGCAGGTTATGATTGTCGAGCTGCTCACAATCCTCTATGTTTCACATCTGGTAGACCTGCAAATCAATATACCCAATATGGTTCTTCTTGGTGAATGGAGTAATCACTTATCGGATGTCATCATTTCATATAATTTGACTGAGAATTATTACTTAATTTGTATGACCGCAGCAATGGGTGATTTTTTTTTTTTTGCAAACCACTGGCTGAATAAAGAAGAACTTTTATTAAAATGTGGCATTTATTTATTAAGCAAATTCTTTATTGAAAAAATTCTGCAACTTTTGAAGAAGTATCCTAACTTGTAGATCAACCTCAGTAAAATATGTTGCTTAAAGTCTAAAACTTGGAGGAATCCATAAAAGTCACAACAAGGTGTACATGAGGTGTACATTTCATGGTAACATCTGAATTCAAAGACAGCTCAACCATAGTGCATTTGCATGAAAACATTTTGCTCAGACACAGCTCCACGTGGTCTTTGTTTGCTGTTTAATTTTTGGCTGCCTACTAAAGTAAAGTGTGGCCTGTACTACTGACTTATATTGCCTTCTGCATTTCTGTGTGTGTTTCTATTTAAAAAAAAAAAAAAAAAAATATTCCTTGTTTTCCTGCCTCCGCCTTGAATAACCTACCCTTCCTGAGTGACCTCAGCAGCACAGAAGCTGTAGTAATTGGTCATTTTGGACCATTTCTAGCTCTTTTTAAAATCTCCTCCTGGCATTTTTTGAAGCCAGCATTATTGCACACACCTCCACGTGGTCCTGTTGAGTCTTCCTGGCTACAGAGAACTGAAAAAAGCTTTAGTATATTTGTTTTACCTCTACTGCTTACCTAGAGCAAGCTTTTAGTTATTTCATGCATTTTTAATATATTTTTTATTAAAGTTAATTTTACATTAAAATTAGTCTAAAATCTAATTCAAAGTGTTTGTTTTTGTTTGTTTAATTTAATTTGTGTGCTCCCCCAAAAAAGTGTGCTAGCCTGTACTACTGACTTATTGCCTTTTCTGCATTTGTATCCTGGGGCTGTGTGTAGTTCTGTGTGTTCCATTGCCTTACTTGGATAAAAGGAAGTTTCTTAGCTTTGGGGGAAGCAGCTGTGTAGTAAGCTCATTTAATTGATTTCTAGTTTCCATTTGAAGTTTTGAAGTTTAAAAATCTCTGGCATTTTTTGAGCCATACTGCTCAGAAGTGACCACAGCTCACATGGTCCTATATTTGTTTTACCTTCTACTGCTTACCTAGAGCAAGCTTTGACTGTTTTTATAGTTATTTACTGCACTTAAAAGTACATTTTAGTCGAAATTAGTCTAATTCAAGTCGAAAAGTGTTTGTTTGCTGTTTAATTTAATTGTTTGGCTGCCCACTAAAGTGTGCTAGCCTGTACTACTGACTTATTGCCTTTTCTGCATTTCTGTGTGTTTCTATTTAAAAACAAAAAAAAAAATATTCCTTGTTTCCTGCCTCCTAAACTAGTTAGACCAGTTTACAGGCCTTGCTGTATCCTGGGCTGTGTTGTAGTTCCTGTGTTGTCCATTGCCTTACTTGGATAGAAGGAAGTTTCTTAGCTCACCAGTGGGAGTGGGGAGCCTTGAATAGCCTACCTGTCCTTGAGGAAGTGACCTCAGCACAAGAAGTTGTAGTAATTGGTCATTTTGGACCATTTCTAGCTCTTTGAAGTTTCCTGGTTAAAAACTTCCTCTGGCCTTTGCCATATTTCTCAGACACAACCCCACGTGGTCCTGTTGAGTCTTCCTGGCTACAGAGAACTGAAAAACCTGATTAAGTATCCTGCTGTTTTTATATTTGTTTTACCTTCTACTGCTTACCTAGAGCAAGCTTTAACTGTTTTCATAGTTATTTACTGCATTTTTATTATCTGCACTTAAAAGTACATTTTAGTCGAAATTAGTCTAATTCAAGTCGAAAAGTGTTTGTTTGCTGTTTAATTGAATTGTTTGGTACTACTGACTTATTGCCTTTTCTGCATTTAGCTCTATCTGTAAAGCTCAGCACTTGTTCGCATTTTTAGTCAGGTAAAGCACTTCTATATTATACATATAGGTCCTTTCTGACTCAGTTACACAGCAAACTTTTCATTTCTTCTAGCATGTCAAAGGGTCAGTTGCTAGCATCATTGAGGCAATGTTACAATTGCCTCATGTACACAGACAACCCTCTCCTCCTCCCACAAAACACAAATACATGCGAGAGATGCAACTATCTCAACCAGGACTGGGCAAACCAGACAGGATGAGAAGGTAACCACACATCATAAACCCAGTCTCAATATAGAACTATCACAACTACAAATCAAAACACATAAACACACAAAGACATACTCGGAGGCACTGATCAAAATCACCAAAATAGCAGAAACAACTGCCACCTCATGACATAACACAAGCAACACATAGATCACAAAGTCAGTGTGCAAATCAGTCACAGCCCTTAAGGCCAAACACAATGCCAGACACACTTGTCATAGACTGAACAAGGAGAGGGTCACAGTAAGCTGCAGATTATGTAGCCCAGGCTGGTATGACCCTGACCCTGAGCAGTATCCTACCTTCACCAAGAATGATGCCACAAAATGTCTGTCTGCCTGGAATGATGCACCTGTCACCCTGGGTTTCCGGATATTGGCAATAGAAACAATAATGGAAAAAACTAAGGGTAATGCTGCTCAATGCCAGAAAAAAAACTAGGGGTAAAGCTGCCGAAATGCCAGAAGTCGGATACCCATACCTCCAGGCTGGTGGCAACTCTCACAAAGCATCAGAGACATTTCAGGTGCATTAACCATAGGCAAAACTGCTCTACAGTTTGTAGCATGTTACAGGCCACCCTCTCAAACTCAAGAGACACTGGAGAGTATAAATGTCTCCAAACACCATCATATTGGGACTTCAACTACCCAAACATAGACTGGGAACATTACTCAAGCCCCAATACCCTAGCCCAAAGGTTCCTGGAGTTCATAAACTCAAATGCTATGGAACAACTTGTCACCGTTCCCACAAGAGGTGAAAATATACTAGACCTGATCATCACAAACATGGGGACAAAATGCCCACACCGAAGTATATCTCATTGGGTGAGATCAGACCATAAACTAATCTCACTGGAGATCCACATCCGACCACAGTGAAGAACTTCTCAAAAGCCAACTTCACACTTAAGACTGGTGTGGTATTCAAGGCCCCTGAGCCATTGGAAACCACAACCCACACTGCTGAATCCCTCCAGGATTGCATGGATCAAGCAATCCCAAATAAAATCAGCACCCAATCTGGTGGACCCCAGCCATAAACAAACTTTACAACAAGAGGAGAAAGCTACTACAAGATAGAGAAAAATCCCTAAAAGGGAAGACATCTCTGATCAATACTAGTAAAAATCACTCATAAAATCATCCAAGGCCAACTTTGAGAGAAAGACAATCAAAAGAAATCTGGGTGGAAACTCCCAGATAGTCCAAATGATACAAAAATCACTGAACCCACAGACATTACAAACATACTGGCAGACAGGTTCAAAATTTCTCCCTCCCTCCCCCCAAAAGGAGAAATATCTATCCCAGCAGAGTGTAGCCTCCCAATCATCTCAAATGCCCAGGTGAGAGCTGCTCTCTAACTAAACCCACACATAAGGCTGCTATGGAGAACCCATAACAAATCCATATGGGACCTAAGGGACACACTACAGACATTGGATCCTACCCTATTTGGCTTTGTCAGGGCATGCCATGCTCACTTGGTCTTGAACTTTTTGAAACAGTCACAGTCACCAAGATGGGTGGTAAGGTGGTACACACAGCCTACCTTGACCTTACAAAGCTTTGACACAATTGACACCTTACCCCATATCATGAAAAGCTCACTAGCTTAAATGTAAACCCCCATATGTCACAAGATGGGTTGCAAAGTTGGCATCTACTTTTCAGAGCATGCAAACATAGGAGGATTGTGGCTGACAAAGTTTGCAGATGACTGCAAACTGCACAGATATCCTTCAGAGAGAGGTCTCATAGATAATTGGTGTTGCCCCCATGGCTAAGCTAAAAATGCCAAAAAAAATTGTATCAGTCCCTTTGGTAAAAAAAAGTAACCCCCAAGTTACCACATAGGTGGCAATCCATTAAGCACAGAAGAGGTTATCAGGGAACTCACTTATCATCAGACCAATGATTGACAACAATACAATCGGAATGAATGTATCTTAACCGACACCTGCAGCAATTGAAAGACAAAAGTTCCTTACCAAAAGGATAAAGGGGCTCAAAATATGCCATATGCTGCCCCGACTGAAGAAACCCAGCTCTATTCACACAAGAGCAAGAGCTTAGAACCTTAAACCTCAATAAAATGGACATGCTGGAGGGACAGATTCATCACCCAGAGACTCCTTATGCTGTGGAACAGAATCCCGGTCCATGTGAGACGAGAGCACTGGCTGGCTCGTTCAAGAGGAATCTTGACCAGTGGATGGGAGATTGTAGGTTAGGTTCGGGATCATCTCTGTATCACTGCTGGACAGAGGCACGGCAAACTAATGGGTATAGTATTCTTCAACCTAAGCTGGCTAGGCTTATAAATGCCCTAGGGCAGATAGCCTAGTATGAACCTTTGAACCTATGAACCTATGAACATACCACTGTTTCAACTACCATGCTGAATGATAATGAGGTGTATGCTAATTAGCCATGTGCTCTCCCTCAGAGCTGCCTGCATTAAGACATGAATGTAGATGTGCAATTTGCTGCATAAATTAGCATGGACACTCTTGGCCACTCAGAGAAATGAACATGGCCAAAAGGCTGTGTTCGTTCATCAAGAAAGAGGTAAGTACCAGGGAGTCTAGTTGTCAAGTAATGTTAGGGATACATGTATGTGTGTGTATGTGAGGTGATGCATGAATGAGTGTGTTTCTACCTGAGAGATCAAAGCAGGGAGTTTAGTGAAAGTGAAGGTGTTGGTCACTAGTGTGTGTGTGTGTGTGTGTGTGTGTGTGTGTGTATGTATGGAACAGATGTGTGAATGCATGTGTGCTGTGGGTGGGGGCTGTTGGTTTACTATTAAAATGTCGAACGGCACTACGTCAACTGTACTATAGTCAAACACGGAAGTTCGAAAATAGTAATGTCGACATCAAAAAAACAATCTAGGAATGGTTTTAACATGGGTCGAGGTAGGTGTTCAGTATTATTCAGAACTACAAACATCTCCCCTACCTCGACCCATGTTAAAACACAGTCCTAGATTGTTTTTTTGTTGTCGACATTACTATTTTTGAACTTCCGTGTTCGACTATAGTACAGTCGATGTAGTGCCGTTCGACATTTCAATAGTAAACTGGGGCTGTCATACCTGCACACATCTCTAGACTAACAGGCAAATCCTGCGACATTGAGTTTGGGGGGATATTAGCCACCAGGTGTAACTTTAAATATGTGGTTTAGTGGGAATGCTAGCCACCAAATATAACTCTAAATGAATGAGTTGAGGGAACACTAGCTACCAGGGATAAGCTTCTATCATTGAGCCTTAATGGCACTTAAACATAATGGGGAGTGTGAGGGCAAACATTAGACATCAGGGAGAATACTTTAATAATCTGCCTTAAGGTTACTTATAAAAAAAAAAAAAGAAAGACATTGTGGGTTCAAGGCATCACTACACATCTGGGCACTATAAATAGCTTACCATAAGGGCACTAAGACGGATAAAAAGTATTTGATCCCTGCACCCTCCTACTTACCAAAGAGGATACTAGTCCTCTAGACACCAGGGATTTAATATAGATAATACATAAAACTGCAAAAAAATAAGTTAGTGCAGCAAGGGTGATTTTTGCTATATAATGAATATCCCAGGAATTATACAATGCCTACAATAGTTTGTGAGTTATGGGGGAGACATACTGGGCACATATATACATATCTCTCAACCTTATGCCACATGAAATTTAGGCAAAGCCATTATCAATGGGGGAAAAAGATCCAAAATCCACAGATTTTACTTATGCCTCTTATAAACATAGAAAGTCACTAGAATAACAGCTTTTGCACTAGCCTGTTTTTGCTGAAGGCTACAAAGTATGAAAGTCTAATGTCTAGCATTAATGACTCATTGCAAATCTCTGTGACGTACAAGGGAATGGAAAAAAGAAGATATCATGGATGTTCTGACCACCCAGGGAGAGGGATGCGTATGTGGTGTGTGTGTGTGTGTGTGTGTGTGTGTGTGTGTGTGTGTGTGTGTGTGTGTGTGTGTGTATGTCTGTGTGTGTGTGTGTCTGTCTGTGTGTGTGTGTGTGTGTGTGTCTGTGTGTGTGTGTGTGTGTGTGTGTGTGTGTGTCTGTGTGTGTGTGTCTGTCTGTGTGTGTGTGTGTGTCTGTCTGTGTGTGTGTGTGTGTGTGTGTGTCTGTGTGTGTGTATGTGTCTGTGTGTGTGTGTGTGTGTGTGTGTGTGTGTGTGTGTGTGTGTGTGTGTATGTGTATGTATGTATATATTTTACTGTGTGTGAGTGGGAGATTGAATGGGGGTGTGCTTCTGATAACATGATGCATCAGCCACCAGTGTTAACTGCCTCAGGAAAGTGCTGATTAGCACCAGCGGTAGTTAAAAGTAATTCAAAGACATAAATTAACTGCATCACTGCATCATAGAAACAGTACCTTTTTACATCATCCATTAACACAAGTAGTGAAGTTCTTCCCGAAACCCCAGGAATGCCTATAAATAGTTGGATTATGAAATACATCATCATTAGATGTGTCATAGCATTTATTCTCTAAGTTTTGTTGTTTTTTTCTGTACCATTAAAGGCTTGCCCTGTGCTTTGAGTTTGCTGTTGATACTTATTTATTCTAAGTGATCCTATCTAACAAGAACATTTTATGTAATTTTCTACAATGTAATTGATGGTAATTCCATCCAGTCCACTGTTAACAAATCTTGTCTCTCTCTCTATACCCATGTATGTACATTGATTTGTTGTTTACTAATACCTAATTGTAGTTTAAAAGCAAAGGGAAACATACTGCTGTTTATGTCACCCAAAGCAACAATACTTTAAATCATGGTCGGTATTAACATTTTAGGGGGCTCCAGCCACACACACGACACATCTGTATGTTGATTTTAATCAGTTTTGATCTAGACAGAAAAATATTTCCAGCAAAAGGCTTTGAAGTTGTTTTGTACTATAAACCTTAAACAATAGAGTAGAACATCAACATGTATTTCAAAATTCTGCTGACTAATGAATAAAATACGTGGCCTGATATGTTTTATATAAAAGGGAGAATAAATATAGTTGCAATGTTGTTTTAAAACAATGTTTACTTAGATAAAATAAAGTGATGCAATGACTACTTTGGCTTAAAGTGCATATTCTTCCATTTATGATATCAAGAGTAATATTTTAGGCAATATTTTTTGTTGTATGTATAAGTGAAGTGCAAATCATTATGATTTATTAGTGATAAAACACAAGTCCATGTTATTGCAGTGAATACAGTAAAGAAATTACAGTTTTGTCCACTTGATGGCAGTACTGACTCACAGTTGATCTGATTTGTTTCACCATCCAAACATATTCTGCATGGAGAAATTTTCCCTCAGCTAAGACAACTTTATACTATTTATTTAGTTACATATATACTTATTTGTTTAAGAAACTTTACCAGAAAAACAACTGTGCTGATACGATAATTCCAAAACACCACACCGGTTTGATGGTGGTTTATTTTATATAAATAAATGCCACTAGCTAGCCTCACTCCCCATGCTATAAGCTATCACTACTTGTACTGAAATTATCATATCCAAAAATCACCATTACAGCCTTTTCTGAAGTCAAGGCCTTTTTTAATATTTTTCCTGCATCACAACAATGCAGGTTTCTTTCATTTTATTTATTTTTCATTTCCCTTTCTCCTTCCATTCATTTTCTTCTGTAGAATGACACATTATTTATGTAAATTGCTTTGAAATTTGTTTTACCTAGGTATACTTTAAATGTAAAAGCTGCTATAAAAGCATTTTGTCCTAGAAACCTGCCTGTTCCATTTGTGGTCAGTTTTAAGGACCAAGGAGAAGTTTATGTATAGTATCACTTTGCGTCATTCCACTCTTTGTACATCATGAGAGTGGAGGTGGACAATTGTGCCTGATAGGGTTTGAGTAGTTTGTGCAAATTAACTAATTTATATTTGGGAAGTAGTTTCACAAAATATTTTTACAAACAAGTTAAGAGCTCTAGCTGTGGTCTTCTCTTCTTTTGCTGATATAAATAGAGCCTCTGAAAATGCATTTAATGCATTGAAAGTTTTAATGCTTTAAGAGACTAAAAGATCAAACAAACATGAGACACAGTCTAGCTTTTAGGTCTTTTTTTCTGTGCAGTGATACATGCTGGTATTACTGAAGGCATATGTTCTGGACTTCACAGTGCCTGATGTTTGCTTTACTATACCAGGAAATTGCTAGGTTTTCATGATGTACCACTGACTCAACAGGTAATATACTCGTGCTTGATGCCGGGAAGATGAAAAGGCTAACTCTGAATTTGTTAAATGGGCTAGAGCAGCGGCCACATATAACCAATTTCAGTTTCAGCTCAAGATATACAAAAAATGAGGAGATTTTAGCTGTTTAAGAAGTGCAGTGTGAGTACAATTACAAAAACAGCATCTAAAAATATGTCCTTTATTTACACGACATATAGGATATAGCTAATCGCTGAATTAACGATGGACTTCTACATGGGATAGATGAAAGAGTAAAGGAGAGACACAATGAGGACATTTCACAGGGTGGGGTTAGGTTATCTGGCCATCTGACCAGATAAAATGATTTGTATTTAACTTGAATTTTTTTTTTTTTTTAGAATTGCATGGAATTTAGGGTAAGAAGAGGTGTCTTTAAGATTGGTGCAGAGGGATTCCCAGAGTTTTGGGGCCTAATACTGAAAAGGAATGATCTGAAGTATGCAGTTTGGATTAATGGGTTTGCAGCAGTATGCCTAAGTGGTTGAAATTTCTGAGGTTGTAGAAAAGGGTTGCTTTATTAGCTTACAAGTTTGAGGATGGAAAGTCTGGTCATTCAGACATCTGAGAAATTGTGAGCCAATGAGATCAGTTCTGCCTTTACTTAGAAGCCATTTGACATTTTCTACATTTAAACAGTGGTGTTCACCTCTAGAAGACAGAAGTGATAAACAGACAAATTTAGTTTGAAATAGTTTGCATGGCTGTAGAGGGTTTTTTTTTTTTTGGGATACTGCAGGGGCCGGTGGGAGACTGTATTCAAGTTGTCAGAGTACAATACATTTTGACAATGGCTGACGCAGAGGAGTGTGAGAGATAGCATTAGATTGTTCTGAGCTGGAAAAAGAAGTGAACTTACCTTTTTACATGTGTTGTCAAGATGTACATTGAGTCTGAGAAAGGGTATTTCTTGAAAGAAGGGACAATCTATAATAATGTATTGTTGTGGTCATGAATTGTCAGCATATTGTGGGGTCTAGTGAATTTCTGTCTGGTCCCAAATAACATATTTTGTTTGTTTTTAATGTTGTTACTATTAATCTATTCAATGAAGGAGTGCAAGTCTGTCTGTAGGCCACAGAGTCATAGAATGATTTGAGCAGTATAGGACCATTTTGCTGCCACATACTAAAACAGGAAGATGAAGCAAGTCAAGAGGAAGTTTATTAATACACACAGAAAATGTGTGGAGAGGCAAGAACAGGCACTTGTGGGACACATTTATGTAGTGGGATAAAGAAAAGGCAGAAGAGTGGAAGTTGATAGTGGTGTGACAATTACTGAGATAACTGTAGAACCAGGGGATGTCAGTACTGACAGCTATTCCAATAAGATAGCCTAAAAGGGTAGAATGCTTGGCCAAACCAAAAGCTCTGGTGAGGTTAAATAAAATAGCTGCTGAGAGGATACTTTTGCCCATTCTTTGTAGAATATCATCTGTGAGAGCCCAGAAAGTAGCAGGAGTGTTCTGACCGAACCAGAATCTGTGTGGTTTGTGTGACAGTAAGTGGTATTGGCCAATGCATTGTAAGAATAGAAGATATTTTTCTAAAATTTGTATAAGGAAGAAAAGAAGCAGATGAAATGATAGGGGTAAGGTAATGAAGGATGGGTTCATATTAGAATTTTCGTCGACACATGTAGGGCAAACAGGCAAAACAGCGAAGTGGCACTTGACCACTTTGTTGCTTTGCCTGTTCTGGAGTGTAGGGTGGTCCCTTGTCTGGTATAGCTCCCGAGCGTGATTGTGCAACAGTTACTGACCTTAGGGTTAGGGTGCGGGTTAAGGTAAGTGCATATGTATGAAAGTGTTTACTGTTTTTTATTTTGTGTTAGATGTATGGTTGAGTTATGTGTGTGTGTGTGTGTGTGTGTGTGTGTGTGTGTGTGTGTGTGTGTGTGTGTGTGTCTGTGTGTGTGTGTGTGTGTGTGTGTGTGTTTAGCTGTTACTTTTGTTTTGAGGGGGGTGGGATTATGGTTAAGGTAAGTGTGTTTGTGTTTGGAACTGTTTATGTAAATGTGCGAGAGTTACTGACCTTAGGGTTAGGGTGCGGTTAAAGTTAAGTGCATGTTTTAAAATGTTTACTGTTTTTTTTTTTTTTTTGTAAGATGTATGGTTGGTTTACGTGCATATGTGTAGTTAGTTGTTTACTGGTTTTTGGGAGGGTATAATTAGGGTTAGGGTATGTGTGTATGTGTTTGGAAGTGTTTAGTGTTTTTTTCTTTGGGGGGGTTGGAACAGACATTTCTTTCCCTAGGAAAGAAATCACTGTTCTGTGGTTTCGACATTTTCAGTTTTCGCTGAATATGTGTCGATGTAACACTGTTCACTCTTTTCAGCATTTGGTGTTATAATATGAACTCATGAAGGATTATTTTGTTTGGGCAAATGTTTTCCAATGGTAACTTTCCAGATATTGGGCAAAGCACTGTTAGATAAGCAGATATTGTAAATATGTAGGAGAGGTTCTGTGATGTAGTTCTGGCAGTGGTAAATGAACCAGGAGGAAACACTGATTGGGCCAGGAAGGACATCAAGTTGGATTTGTTTAAAAAGAGGTGAGTTGTCCTTAGAATAAATTTGTTGATTTAAGTGTTGTGAGGGTTGGTGAGAGTGCTTAGAATTTTGTTTTGTTGAGTTTTGTTTGTCACAGAATTAATAAATATGTTTGAGTTTGGGTAAAAGTTTAACATGAGTTTGGTGGGATGAACATGTTGGATTTGTATAAGGATTTTGTTTTTATTCATTAATTTTATCACTTATATCTCACTATATATATATATATATATATATATATATATATATATATATATATATATATATATATATATATATAATATATTTATATATATATATATATATATATATATATATATATATATATATATATATATATATATATATATCCTATATATTATGTTTAGATGTCTTAATTTTCATAAATTAATTACATATATTTTTAATCTTGTCTTGTTGTTTTTTTTAGTTTTACTTTATTAAATTCTTTATCTTTTGATTTGGATTTGTGATTATCTTTTTAAACACTTTCTGTTGTATGGAGCTTTAGACATACTTTTTCATTTTTTATGTATATATATATATATATTTATATATGGATATTTGGATGATAGTATTGACATTGGACTTATTCATGAAGATAGATTACAAATAAAGATGCAGAATATATATAAATTTTAAACTTCACTCCTCCTGAACATTATTCTGCATGTGTTGCTCCCATATTTTGAGATTAAGGAAAAGTTGAATCTTGGAGTTTTAATAGTAAGTTTGTCAGCAGCTTGGATCTGTTGTTGTGATGTATGGAGTTAAGAGTTTCATATTGATTAATAAAGCAATTTGGTTCTGTTTCAGTGATGCTGGGAGAAATAATGTGCTGGCTGGCTTTTTTGGAGAGTAAGTTATGTAAGTTAGCAAATCTGAAAAGTGGTTTTAAAATAAAGGAAAGTGAACTTGAATGCTGAAAAGTTTTGAATTTATTTAAGTTTGTTGGGGGTCCCAATTGAGTTATGTGAGGATTTAAGGATGGGTCATAGGGCTATGATTAGTAACTATGAATTAGTGAATAGTTTAGATGGGTTGAAAATGGAGATTGTGCAGATGGGTGAGAAGTTAATCAGAGTGCAATTTGAAGTGTTTAAATTTTTTTTTTATTTTAAATTGGGGGGATTTTTTTTCAAAAATTTTTTAATTTTTTCAGAATTTTTGGGTAAGTTATTTGTTTTTTTTTGTTTTTAATTTCATATAGTTCAATGCAATGTTCATTCAAATGTTGTTTGAAATATATAAATTAATAAAGAAATAATTAATGAAGTCAATATGGGAACATTTCCCTCTTCTACACTGTTTGAGTTTTTAGTTTTGAATACATTATAGTGGAGGGTGCAGGATGGCTTGATGTGCTTTTCAAGTTGTTTGGGTGTTTGAGATTTTAGTGCAGTGACACTTCCACAAGATTCAAGATTCACCTGTTGTTTGTAGGGAGGTAGTGATTTTAGAGTCAGTTAATATCATATATAGAAGATATGATGGATTACCAAATGTGTTTTATGTGAAGAAGGCTATGTTTATAATAATTTGGGGGGGTATTTGAAGTAATATGTTACTGAAAAAGGATGTTAATTTTTAATATTGATGTTAGGAAAATAGATATGAACTTGCATTTAAGTAGTGTTAGTTTGTTTTTATGTACTTGTTAAGAAGTAGTAAGTAGTGTCATCTAGGGAAGAGGTTGTGTAGGGATGGAGTTAGTTTTTTAAGCAAGAATTCTGTAACTAATAAAGAATTGGGGATGATGAGAATGAATAAGAAAGATGTTGGGTGGTGTTATAGATGTAAGAAAATGGAGAAGGTGTATGATGTATAAGGCTGGGGATGTGTGTTGTGTGTGTGTGTGTGTGTGTGTGTGTGTGTGTGTGTGTGTGCGTCTGTGTGTGTGTGTGTGTGTGGTGTGTGTGTGTGTGTGTGTGTGTGTGTGTGGTGTGTGTGTGTGTGTGTGTGTGTGTGTGTGTGTGTGTGTGTGTGTGTGTGTGTGTGTGTGTGTGTGTGTGTGTGTGTGTGTGGAGTTGGTTGGCCTGGTGTGTGTGTGTGTGTGTGTGTGTGTGTGTGTGTGTGTGTGAGATGGTGGTGAAGAGAGTATGTGTGTGTGTGTGTGGTAAAGTAGATGAAAGTGTGTGTGTGTGTGTGTGTGTGTGTGTGTGATAGTGTGTATGTGTGTGGTGTGGTGTGGGTGTGTGTGTGTGTCTGTGTGTGTGTGTGTGTGTGGTGTGTGTGTGTGTGTGTGTGTGTGTGTGTGTGTGTGTGTGTGTGTGTGTGTGTGTGTGTGTGTGTGGTGTGGTGTGTGTGTGTGTGTGTGTGTGTGTGTGTGAATAAGTGTAAAAATGGAAAATGGAGTGAGATGAAAGTGAAGGAAATGTAGGTGTGGGTTGGAGGAATATGTTATAGTGATTAAGTGATTGAATATATAATAAGCAATGTGATTGGTAACTACAGTTAATGCAGAATATTCAGAAATGTAGTCTACATAGAGGGTGGTTTCCTAAAGACTGGGGTGATGAGTAAAGTGTGGTGTGTGAAGACAATGACTATAAAAAAGTAAGATAAAAATGCAAATGGTGTAAACATGAACTTGTGAATTGAGTAAAGGGTGAGTAATAGGGTGTAGATGAAAGTAAATGGGTGTTAAAGAAGGAAGGAGTAAAGGTAAATATGGGGTGGCCAATAAGCAGAAAGTACAGTAATGCATGCACAGCACAAGGCAAGACTGCATATAGAACAGCAATACTGAAGCAAACAACAACACATACATGCAGCAAAGCAAACACAGTCACAGGCATGACCACTAAAACTAAAATGTAATTGAAAATGTATACCACCCCTTTAGAAAGATAAAAAGAGGGCACACAGAAAACCTGAATGTAAGCAGATTGAAGCCCTAAAGGAATGAAAATTGAGTAAAATGCATGCTTAAGCAGGAAATAACCATCAATGTTGGACAGTGCAAGCTTGGTAAGCAATACAATGTGAGACAAATAGCAGCAGCACAGCACAAAAAAAGTTAAAAAAAAAATGCAACAAGCAAATTTAACAAAAGCAACACAATATTTAGCACTAAATTGACTAAATTAATTGTCTTTTATTTTGTCCTAAACAAGGTTTCTATGTTTTGTTAAATTTTCTTACTAAATTTGTAATAGTTGAATAGTGTATCATGTTACATTATTAAATTTAGATAACAAGAGTTGCTAAATTATAATGTTTAACTATGGATGTTTGTTAAATGATGATAAGTAAAACAGCATCATTAACTATAAATAGCATTTATGTAAGAACAGTGCAGATGTTAATGACACCTGATTTTCAGAATACACAGATAGAGTAATTACATGCTATAAATTCTTTACACACTGCACTTTTTAAGCTGCTATATGAGTTTGCAATAGTGCAAAACATATTCAACAAACAACACAGCACACAACTACAACATGGTACACATTTGCTTTGCAGATGCAGTAAAAACATTTAGAGTCAGAATTTGAGCACACTGACTAGGTGGACATTAGTAATTTGGTGAGGTATCAGACTGATACAGGATGCAGGTTTGAGTCACAAATGAGACTGATCATGCAACACAGACATAGTCATGGAAAAGATCAAAAAAAAAGATTGCAACAAACCACAAAAAAAAAACAGAAAAGCAAAAAAAGAAAAAGGTGAAAAAAAAACAGGGTTGGCAAAAATATATGATTGTGATAAAACTGTGAGTTGTTGCTTGGGATATGTGGAAGGGATGGAATGAAGGGATCTTTCTGAAGAGAAAAAACAAAAAACATGAGTCATTTTTGAGATGAGATTGTGTCAAACAAAAAGATCAGCAATTAGAATAGCCTCTTTCAATGACTGTAAGCACAGGTGCAAAGACACATGCAGAGGGCTAAAGTGAAAGCTAAGCAGATGCCAGAGAGTTGCAACATAATGAAGAACAGCATTAAAAAATATATTATAACCATTAACTGGTGAAATATTTCATTTTTTTTAAAAAAGCAAAAGGGAAGTAAAGTCTCCCAGCCAGTAGAATGTCAAATACTGACCCAACGCCACAACTGACACAAGGTGTGTGCTTGTGGGGGGGTTGAATAAATTGAAATATGAACTAAAAGGGAATGTGCATATCAGTGCGCATAACTGCATGCACCCTTGTCTGATATCTGCATGCACTTGTACTTGTTTTACAGATATGTTAAGAACATTAAGCGCATGTGTCAAAGGAAAAAACTTCAAAGACCAATACACGTAAGGTTCAGGTTAAGGCACTTTTAATTCTTGCAGCAAGGAGACAAAAACATGCAAAAATACAGAGTTTGTCTGATTAGTAACAGGAAGTGAAGCCATTTTTATACTGTTTTACAAGACATTGCCTTCTAAAGCTGACGTAATCAAATACAAGCCTACAATATTGTTTTTCACAGTAGATATTGTTCATGATTTTCTGCTGACATGACATTACATTACTAGATTTGTGAGAAACGTTTTGAAAAATAACATGGCCTTGGAGACCACTACCTAGTTACAATTATTTCTACAGTGCTGTGTTACATTTCAAGGTACACTGCTAATTCAAGCACAAATCAAACACAGATTATAGTTCATATTCTTCAAGCAGTCTTTGTTCTACTTATCTATCCTTCCTGCAGCTGTGTATGTTCTCATAGCACAAAGAGAGCTAATTGTCTAAGTTTAATAACATTATAGAAACGGTATTGTTCTATTCATTGTTTTCCTAACCCAGCAGAAAATCATCTGCTTCTCAGTAAATTTCCAAAAGCATAAGCAAGATTTCAGCTGTGCTGACAAAATACAAGGTCAGAAAGCATTTGCAGTTTATATGGATTTATGCAGTATGAAATAGAATAAATGTGTTAACCCTTTTGGGCTTTTAAAAGCACTAATATACACATTAATACATATTTTTCTAACATTTCCCCCCTATTAATACTTTTATTCTACTTTCAAAAGCATGAACAGTTTGTTTCTTCTCCTAACCTCTTCCATTCAGGAAGAGGTTAGGAGAGGGTTCCATTCCTAACTTTTCTGTACAAATGGAAATTTTTGCTGTGCTAAATAGTTAATATGTTTTTCTGCACAATGTATTTGTATGTATACTGTATTTGATATTTATATTGTCTTTTTTTCTTTTACTGTTGTATGTACCTATTAACTTTGAATGTATTTTGAGTTTTTTTCTCCCAGGACTCCATTGAAAACGGGTTCATTTGGCCCAATGGACTATCCTGGTAAACCAACTGCAATAAATAAATAAATTTGCAGTTAAGAGAGTCATTCAGTTTAACTTATGAAAGCATTTCAGTCTTTAACAGTTCTTCAAACTCAGTACTTTGATATAAGGTTTCAGAAACCGACATGTCTATAAAATATTTGATCAATCTTTTTATGCAGGGGATGCCACAACAAACACATACTCCCAAAAGGAGCATGCCTACACAAATGGCAATCAAGATGTTCATTAGGATGGTACCCCACCCCCCAAACCATTTCTGGAAAAAGTCCATCAGTGGGTTTGGGCCTGGTTTGGTCATGGCTGACACTTGCTGAATCACCTCAAGATGGTTGTCTATCTCGTGCTGGTTGTCAGGAATGTATGAACAGCACTCTTCTTGGATTAAAGCACATGTACCACCTCTCACTGCTAGGGTGAAGTCAAGAACCATGCGGTTTTGAAGCACCACAGTTCTCATAGCATTCAGTTCATCTGTTACTAATTCAAGAGCGGAAAAAGTTGCATTGCTCATTACTTCGAGGAGTTTAGACAGTTTTCTCAGCTCCCAAATCGATTTCACTGCTCCATATGCTGGTAATATGCCTGCCCACGATATAACAGTATCACTCAAGTCCATATGTGTCAGTTTATCACCCATGGAATGATGGTTTCTCCAGCCCACTTTGATTTGTCCCACTAGATTCTCAGGTTTCTTGACAGGTTTCTTGGTGACCTCTCGGGCATTTCAAATTCTACCTCGAGGCAAAACTGCAGTGTGTCATATGGCCAGAACCAGGTAACCCAAAAAACAACTGCCAGACCAATTCTCAGGTAACCATTTGTATGCCTTTTTGCCACACACAAAATAACAATCCTCTACCTTAGTAGTAACCTTGCTATTAACATATACTTGCCCTGCATGAAACATTTTCCTATCAATTATAGACAGTTGCTTAAAAAGAACATCATTATGTTGTACTTCATTAATTGTTTTATGCATCAATTCAAAAATGGATCATAGTCTGTATTACAATAAGAACCTGCATTATTTGCTTTAGTGTAACATTTGTAAGGAACTGTCACATTGCAATTGCTCCACCCCACCTGAACAGTATATTTTTTGTAGAAACACACATTTCCCTTCTGTGGAACAGACAAGTGCAATGCTATTTTATCTTGTGATTTAACGGTTGTGGTGTCATAAATTAAGTTTTCCCAGGTCTCATTGACCCCTAGGGGAACTTCAGTCATTAATATTCCCCCGTATGCTGTTGGTAAAACTGTACAGATCCAACAATTCGAAACATTAAAAGTCTCAGCATACACATATTTAATTGCTTGGTAAGTGTTAAAGTTTGGGTGCCAGTCTATGAGTAATGCATCACGTTTATTCAGTTCAGCTTGTGTGGCTGGAAAAAGGAAAGGCCACATCAAAAAATTAGTGTCACCAGTATAGTTAGCAGGATGATCATGCAATACTTCTGTGGTTGTTCTGCATTCCTGTTTGCTCTGGATTTTGTAATTTTTTATTCTTGTTGTGTAACAGTAACAAGATTTTTGTCCAGTTCAAAGTTTTTCACCAGTTTGCAGTGTGTCAGGTGAATCCAAGATGATCGCTCCGCAATCTTGACTGCGGTGGGTGTTGACAGTAGCACTTGGAATGGGCCTTTCCACTTTGGTGTTGTCCAGTTCTTCTTTTTGATGACCTTCACCCAGACCCACGTGCCTGGGACTACTGCTGCTTCCGATGGTCTGGTTTGTTCTTTATCTGAAACAGAATTTAACTGCAACAGATGTTTAGAATTCAACAATCTTCTCATATACTCAGCAAGTGTACAGTCGGCTTCCTGGTCTGCGGGCATGAGAGGTTTCCACTGAGGTATATAATACGCTCGTCCAAATAACTTCTCAAAAGGAGTCAATCCCTTTGCATTCAAAACAGTTCTCATGCTCAACAGTGCTAGGGGCAGACAGTGCACCTAATTTCTATGTGTTTCCTCTATAAGCTTCCTTAACTTATTCTTCAATGTTCCATTGTGTCTCTCTACCAATCCTGCAGATTGAGGATGATACGCACAATGATTTTTTAAAGAAATTCCAAAATACCTGCTCAGCTGTTGTATGGTTTGATTTACAAAATGTGTGCCATTGTCACTGTAGATCCTTTCCGGTATGCCAAATCTAGGAATGATTTCTTTAACAAGGGTTTTCGCAACAGTAGCTGCATCTGGTTTTTTAGTTGGAAAAGCTTCCACCCATTTGGAAAACATATCTACAATGACAAGACAATACTTCTTATTTTCGCATTTGTTCAGTTCTATGAAATCCATACAGATAGTATGGAATAGATACAGTAGTGTAGGGAAACTCCCTTGCTTGGGCTTTAATGCCCCTTGTGCATGATGTTTATTACAAACGTGACATGACGAACAAAAATTTTTAGTGTAGTTTATGAATCCATATGTTGTGAACACTCGGTTCACTAACTGCACCATCCCCCCTGCTGAGATATGGCATTGCCCATGGCTCAACAAAGCTGCATATTTAAACAAGTTAGATGGCAATATCGGTTTTCCCTCTTTGGAGATGTACAGCCCTTTCTCGAGAATTGCTCCTCGTTTTATCCATCTTTGTTTCTCAACTTGCGTAGTAAGTGTCTGCATTGTTTTCAACATTTCTAAGTCTAAAATCTCGGAAGGTTGGAATTCCTCATTCAAAAGAAATACTTCTGAAGCTGAAGCTGCCTGCTTTGCAGCTGTATCAGCTCTCGCATTACCTTTTGAAATTCTATCCTGTTGCTTGGTATGAGCTATGCATTTACAAATAGCTACTTTCTAAGGTAACTGAATAGATTCTAAAAGATCTAAAATACACTGTGCATGATTGATTGGTTTGCCAGTAGATGTTATCATTCCTCGATTTTTCCACTGTTGCGCAAAAACATGTACAGTAGAAAAAGCGTACTAGCTGTCAGTAAAAATGTTCACACATTTACCCTTTGCTAAGGTACATGCCCGTGTCAAGGCAATCAGTTCTGCTGCCAGTGCAGTTAAATTGTGTGGTAAAGATTTTGCTTCTATAATCTCAGTATCAGAAACTACTGCATATCCTACTAGGTTCTGTCCTGTGGAACCCCTTTTGCATGAGCCGTCCACGTAGTATGTCACCTCGGCATCATCCAAGGGAACATCCATAAGATCTTTTCTAGGCAGTGTCTTTTGCTCAATCTCCTGCAGGCAGCTGTGCGGTGTGCTATCTGCAGGAGTTGGAAGCAAGGTAGACGGATTCAAAGTCGTGCATCATTCAAGTATCATATGAGGTTGGCTCAACAATATAGTCATACAGGAAAGATGCCTAGCAGGAGAAAGATATGCTACTTTTTCTTGCAGTAAAATAATCGTGACTGCATGAGGCACTCTCAATGTGAGAGGGTGGAACAACACTACTGAGGCCGAAGCCTGTACTGTCATTGCAGCTGCGACTACTGCTTGTACACAGAGGGGTAAAGACCATGCCACTGGGTCCAGTTGTGATGAATAGTAAGCAATGGGGTGTTGCTTGTCCCCATGCTGTTGTGTTAACACTGATGTCATATAACCTTGCTTACAATCTACAGTTTGGAAAAATCGTTTATGATAGTTTGGTAATCTTAAAACTAATGAGAATGCTATCAACTGTTTCAATTTGCAGAAAGCAGATTCTGTTTCTGGTGCCCATTGTAATAAATCTTGTGCTACCATAGGCTTCTTATATATTAAGTTAGTCAGAGGTGCAGATTCCAAGGCATAGTTTGGAATCCAGCTCCGAAAACAATTGGTCGTACCCAGGAAGGACATCATTTCCTTCTTGGTAGTGGGTTTCGGTGCTTGCAAAATCGCTATTTTTCTGTCCTCATCTAATGTTCTACCCTCTTTGGATATTACATATCCTAGGTATTTAACTTGCTTTATCCAAAGCTGCAATTTATTTTTGTTTACTTTATGTCCTTGAGTGGCTAAAAATTGTAATAACGCTATGGTATCTTCTTTGCAATCTTGCTGGGTGGAGGCTGCCAGCAGGATGTCATCAACATAAAGTAAAATCTGACTGCCTCTCGGTGGGGTAAATCCCACCAAATTGCTTGCCATCTCTTGTGAGAATATTGTCGGACTTTCACAATATCCCTGTGGTAGTCATGTGTATGCGTACCTTTTCCCCTGAAATGTGAATGCAAACCAATGTTGGCTGTCAGGGTGTATTGGTATAGAAAAGACCGCATTGCTGATATCTACCACAGAAAAATATTTCTGTTGAGGTTTTAAATCATTCAACAGGGTGTGTGGATCTGGCACCGTAGTTGCCCTTGGTATTATTGCATCATTTACAGCTTGTAAATCTTGGACCATACGCCATTCTCCATTTGCTTTCCTAACAGGAAATAAGGCTGTGTTACATGGTGAATCAGGAGATTCCACCAGTACTCCTTCCTTAAGTAAAGCTGCTATTATAGGTTTGATTCCTACTTCTGCATCTTTTCTCAAGAGATACTGTCTCTTTTGTGGTCTAAATGCTGACTTTGGCGTGATAGTTACTGGTCCTGCTGTATGAATAAGTCCTACATCTGATTTGCCTGTTGACCAGAGAGTTTCTGGTATTCTTTGTAAGGAATCTTCTTCCTCTTTCAATAAGAGTGGTAATCAGCTGTCCTCACTAGACTGCAAGTGTACAGCTGGGTGTGTCTGTGTTATCCAATTTAACTTTTGCTTTTGTACTCCCTGTTCTGACAGCGCTAACTCTGTCTGTTTTTCCCATCTCATGACTTTTTCTCCTAAGTCTGCCCATTTTACATTCTTGTCCTTAGTCAAGCTAACATGTGGTAATCGATTAGATTTGTAAAGTGCAAAGAATTCCTGGGGCAATGAACAGCTAACTACACTGTTCCTTTCTATGTCCCAGTACAGATTACGTAATACTAACCTGTTTGCATGGTTTCTAAACAATTCTTGCTCATATTCCTTGTCAGGTCCTGGTGTGCTACAATAATACAGAGTACAGTGCAACAAATGTTGTTTATCAGTGTCAAGGGAGGGGAACTTGCTGATGGCTACATTCATCAGCTCTTTGGTTACTGCCCCCTTGGACCAGTCGTAACCAAGTCCTGGCTGTACCAAAAAAACGTTTCATCCTCCGATTGCACTGCAAAGGTGTCAATTTGTCACTGTGCTTCCATACCCTGCATAGTTGGAACTACTGCTATACCAAATAGCTGCATAAGTTATCTGCCCAAGAGGTTTACTGGGCATTTTGCAGAAACAACAATTTTGCTTTTCTGGGTCAATCCTGAAACAGGATCAGTTATCGCGATGTTAGGGGAGAGGGGCTCTTGATACAGCTGTCCATTAGCTGCTTTCACTAATATGTAATCAGGTGACTCTGAGTTCTCTGGCAGTTTGGAGGGATGTAGCAGGGTCAGTGAGGCCCCTGAGTCACACAAAAATGTGACTTCCCTCCCTTCTACCAGGAGTGTGACTTCTGGTTTTGTGTCTGCTAAATAGAGCTCCAAGCTCAATAAAGCTAAGTCTAAAATTTAATTTTCTTCACTATCCGTAACTTCTTGCACTTCCTGTATTCCTTCAGTCACATTCTCTACTCCTTCTATCACATTCTCATTGGTCCTTTCTCCACTATCCCCTTCTAGTGATTCCTGACTACCATATAGTCAGTCCTCACCCTCCTTATCTTCCATAGTTGCCTTCTTGTTTTTCTTGCAATCCCTTGCCAAGTGTCCCTTTTTACTGCATTTAAAGTACTGCCCCCTTTTCTTTCGTCCCTCAAAGTCCTCTGATCATTGATCAGATTGTTTGTTTCCCTGGGCATTTTTCTTGCCCTTTTTCCTGTACTACATAAACTTCTGCTCTATCTTCTACAGAAAATGCTTGGGCTTTCTTTTTCTTTTTGCTATTAAAATGCCTTTCGGCATGCCTAGCATATTCAAGCAATGACTGTAATCTGCTTGTACAATGATCTACTATGTGTTTTGTAATAAAACTGCTTATGGGTGCAATACTGCCTTTCAAAAATGCATTCTTTAACTGCTGCTCATATGGGGAATCATGTGTCTGGTCTTCAGGAACCTGCATTCCACAATGGTTATTAAAACACTAACAATCTGGCATAATATCTGTCAACAGTTTCACCTTCTTGTTGGATGCATTGATTAATGCAAGTCCAGTCTGCCCTAGGCTTCCATTTCTCAGAGATTCGGTCTGTAAGACCTTTTACTCTGTTGTCTAGCTCTGCGCTGCTATGTGGGAGGGGTTTGTGTTCTGCATCATGGGGGATTCCAATTGTCACTGATCATGTGCCAATCTGGTCCCATGATTTGTCTGACTACTTTTTCTACTTCTTCTCCGGTTAGGTTATAACTTAACCTCATGCCTTATAAGTCTTCTAAGAATTTTCTAAAATTAACTTTTGGATGGGGAATTCCCTCAGTGGCTTTCTGGATATCTTCCGGTGTCCACTGTCTATACACTAGGAGAGTTGGGTCCTGTCCTTCTTGTCCTGCCTGAGGATTAGGTACTTCTATAAGTGGGCATATTTCTTCTTCACTCACATATCGTGAATTTCTACCCATATGATATAACTCAATGTCCCCTTTTGAGTTTCCTACCCGTGTTCGAGACCTGGTCTCAACGGGATCTCTTACAAACGGTGCTGCTTTTGTAGTGTCTCTACTTACAGTGATAGCAGGATATCGCAGGGGTGGACTAACTTGTTCACTTGCCTCATATTCTGGTAAGGGAGGTGGAGAGGCTGATGCTATTACTAAGTTACTGTCCTCTTTATCTAAAAACATTGCTTTTGAATTATTACTCTTTTGTTCCCTACGGTTTGCTTCCTTAATCCACCTGTGTGCTTGAGGAATTCCTAATTTACGTTGCTTTTTTACCCGACCTCTGGAATCGGTTTTAAGCTGTTTGACAAGTTTAACGAGCGAGGATTTTTCTAATTTACCATCAAATTCATACTTATTAATCCATTTTGAGTAGTATTTAACATTATCGGCACGTTGTGATTGCATATATTTCGCGTCTTTGGTTAACGGCAGAGTTTGGGATCTTTTTGTGCACTTATTTCCCATTTTGTTCTAACCTTTAGAATGTTACATAACCCTGCTTATCTTTTACGTGGTACCACAGGGTTTTTTATAGTCTCTCCAGAATGACTGCCTACCTATTCTGTTTCCCTGATCTATGACAAGACAGCAATCTTTTTGTCCCTGATCTGTACAAAACAAATCTCCTGACAAAACAATGCTAATCAAGTCCCTGATCTAAAACAGAAAAAGAGAAGGTAAATTCACCTTACCTGAGCCTTCGTGATTGATCACCTGGTTCGAGGTAAACTCGTCCTTCAGTCACAGATCAGAAAGTGGCTGGCATCTTTTGTACGGCAATTTAGTCGGAGGCCTTTTCAGATAAGAAGAACCAATGTGGTTTCTTCCCCGTAAGGTTTCAAGCCACCTGGCCTGTCTGATCCGAGGCGAAGTGAAGGTTTCCGGTCCGAAGGACCAATCTGTCAAAGGAAAAAACTTCAAAGACCAGTACACGTAAGGTTCAGGTTAAGGCACTTTTAATTCTTGCAGCAAGGAGACAAAAACATGCAAAAATACAGAGTTTGTCTGATTAGTAACAGGAAGTGAAGCCATTCTTATACTGTTTTACAAGACATTGCCTTCTAAAGCTGACATAATTAAATACAAGCCTACAATATTGTTTTTCACAGTAGATATTGTTCATGATTTTCTGCTGACATGACATTACATTACTAGATTTGTGAGAAACTTTTGAAAAATAACATGGCCTTGGAGACCACTAGCTAGTTACAATTATTTCTACAGTGCTGTGTTACATTTCAAGGTACTCTGCTAATTCAAGCACAAAGCAAACACAGATTATAGTTCATATTCTTCAAGCAGTCTTTGTTCTACTTATCTATCCTTCCTGCAGCTGTGTATGTTCTCATAGCACAAACAGAGCTAATTGTCTAAGTTTAATAACATTATAGAAATGGTATTGTTCTATTCATTATTTTCTTAACCCAGCAGAAAATCATCTGCTTCTCAATAAATTTCCAAAAGCATAAGCAAGATTTCAGTTGTGCTGACAAAATACAAGGTCAGAAAGCATTTGCAGTTTATATGGATTTATGCAGTATGAAATAGAATTAATGTGTTAACCCTTTTGGGCTTTTAAAAGCACTAATATACACATTGATTCATATTTTTCTAACAGCATGCATCTTCAAAACATTTGCAGAAACAAACTGAACCAGAAATACAACCACTGAGCCCTTCCAAGAATACAGTCACCAGTTTCAAAGTGATCACGACATATTAAAGTGGGACCTGATACTTTCAAGTATTTATAGCTGTGATAGATATAAAAAGAATCAGAAAAAAATAAAAAAGGAAAATAATATTAGTAATATCACACGTGCATTAGTAAAGAAATATCTGGGAGTGTCTCTTGCAAAAAGGAGTTAAATAGTTACACATAAAAAGATCCTATAAAAAGAAGGATATAGTTTGCAGGTGAGCTTTAGACGTCTTGCATTCTGAAATTAAATAAACAATCTAGAGCATCTTGTGGAAGCCGGAAAAAGACAGTCAGAGTTTCCTCAGTGCAGACACTGATGTCATGTGACCACTGTAACTTAGAATGCCATCTGTGCTTCTGTGGGTCAAGGGTGCCAGAATCATAGGAAGGGAGGGGTCCACCCCCCACTTTAAACAGTTTGTCTGTGCCCTATCCAAAGACATTAATAAAATCACAGAAGGTCTGACTCTGATAAGAAACAGGGACAGTTCTGCCTGCATTTGCTCCATATTGGCAGGCTGGCAGTCTAAATTCCATTTCTACCTGCCACCAAGAAGACCTTCAGATGCAGTGCAGGTAGGTTTGGTTGTGAAGTACTTAAAGAGTGACAGCATTTATATATTAAAACCAAACTCTTTAATGAGTCTGTGAAATTACTTTTTTATTAGAGAAGTCAGGAAGACCTTCTGTGCGAAAAGAATTCTGCAGCATACTAAATGTGAGTATAACTGGTGGGAGATTTATGGGGGGGGGGCTAGGGGGAGTTAAAGCTCCCACATTAGCTCCTGCTTCTCAACTATACCACTGCTTTTTTAAGTACAGTTTTAAATGCAGGTCTCCAAGTGCATTTTAAAATATGCATGTCATGAGTCCAATAATGTGATATTGCTGGTAATGTGTTTTGTGTGTTTTTTAAAATCAGCATGCTCTTGCTAGTAATTAGTTTATGATTAGTGTGAGCGTGCCTACAATCTACTTTCTATTTTTTGTTTTCTTAACAGTGTTTGTAGTGGAAAGGTGCAGAAAGGGAAGGTTGTTTTGTTTTATGGCAAACATAAATAAAGTTATGCTATTATGTAGTGGAAGGAGCGATGACTTAGTATGTGTAGCATGCTTTCAATAACTTATATACCAACTTAATAAAAGCCTAAATGTGTGCAGGCTTTGTGGGAATCATTGATGAACTGTTGTTTGCCATGTGGTATTAATATTAAAATGTTTTATGTCACAGCTCTACCAGCACTGCTCTGGGTATTGAGGTCCTCCACCACCAACAGAACAAATTTAAATGTCAATCTTTGCTAATGCTTCCCTGCAGTGTCTCTATTATTGCTTATTGTGTTCTCTTTTTAATTTAGCAGTACAGTTTTAAATGTTAATCTCTACAGTCATCTTGCTTCATGCAAAAGCTCTAGTCCTATCATATTATTAAGAATGCACATCCATTTTTATTTAATACAGTAATGGACTCAGCAGCAAGACAGTAAATGTACACCTGTGACACAGGTTTGTAGTAAAAATAATTATCCAGAAAGGAGTTGAATAATATGCCCACATCCTGACCTATATAGCTTTGCTTGTTCCTGCAATTATAAGTATTATCAATATTTCTACATTAATTATAATATTGCAGTAACAGAACCCCACAGCATTCGCTCGTAATGTGTCCTCTGAAGTGAATGTGTGTGTGTGTGTGTGTGTGTGTGTGTGTGTGTGTGTGTGTGTGCACAGTGATGCAGTCGTAATGAGATATGCATTCCATGAATAATGCATGTTGCATGTAAAAAGTTGCAGGAAGAGTGCCATATTTATAATTGCTTTAGTAATGTATTAATGAGCTTGGTAGCTCAAAAGTGTGGGGGGGGTGCCAATATGTCACAGAATGGTAGTGAAAATTATATAAAAAGGAGGCAGGTTTCATGTACAATTCTTGTGCTATACAACTTTGTTGATTTCACACAACCACAAATATTATCAATATCTGCATATCAATGGCAATGTCTTAAGAGTTTTATCTTTGATAATAGGAAAGATGGCATCTGCAAACTGGCATGATTTGATACTCATAAGCAATGAAGCCACCAAATTGTGATGCTCATTGTTTGTGTAATTGAACCTTTCACAGGAAGTTATTAAAAATATGAAATATTTTTATATTTCCATTAATAAGATAAAAATGGACTGTGATTGTGTTGGAGAAGCTTATGCAAGAAGTGGGAGTTAAATGAAAAACTATAGTATAAAACTGTGTGCAGCATAAATGCATCTAGAGATATAACTGTACAAGTTATTAATACTGGTATCCTAATAGTAGGACTAATATCTTATGAATACTATGTCAAATATTACTAAGCAAGGTGGCTTCTGCAAGCTGACATCATTTGGTATGCATGCACACTGAAACTCTTATCATTGGATGTACAGGGATGGAGTTATTAAGGAGTATTTGCAAAAAAGCCATGTAGAGTATGACATACGTTCCATATTTACATTAATATTTCA